>NW_022986337.1:0-100000 GCF_902500255.1 Thalassophryne amazonica | reverse complement strand
ATGTTTTAACGGATCATTCTGACATGTCCCTTTTACAATGTTAACACTGAGTGAAACACTCGTCTTATTTATTGTTGTATGTTGATGGTGTTAGCACTCTTAGCAACACATGCTGTATTTAAAACGGCATGTGCGGTTTAAAAAACAATCTTATTTCATCCAGATTTTTCTCAAAATACTGAGTAAAAGTTGCATTATGGCTAGGGTATGGGTAAAGCATTTTTGACGAGTACAGGCATGATACGAGTAAAACTCGTCAATATCCGTGCTTATGCTGAAGGAAAACCCTCATTGGGTAACTAACTGTCTTCACGCTCTGTGATTGGCCAGTCACACACAGTGCCCGCCCTTCCCTACACAGACACGTCTCTGCGCCCAGACCTCACTCTGGCACACACACAGACAGGGACTGATATGTCTCTCTCTCTCTCTCTATCTCTCTGTCTCAGTACTCTTCAGGTTTTCTTCAGCTCACCTCTATTTCGGTTTGTGTGATATTTAAAGTTACTTGATGAACTTGTTTCATATCATAGGTGGTGCATTTGACAAGACAGAGCTGAAAACAGCTCGTGTCACTTTGGTAACTGCCTCTCATCTGGTCTTTTTTTTTTTTTTTTTTTTTAACCGTTTGTTTGCTGTTAGTTTGGCTGGTGATATAAAGTCAGTTGGAAAACTTTGCTTGTACTGAACACGGTGCTTTTGAGAAGAATACAATGAACAAGGCTGACATATTATTTCCCTGTTTGCTATCACTGGATGTTTGCATGAATCACCAAGTTCACACAGATCATGAAAAAATAAACAGTCTTAGAACAACCTTTCTCACTCAGTCTCACACACACACACACACACACACACCTTAATCAAAATGCCAAGAACCTCGTAAAAATAAATAATTGAAAAAAAAAATCAGTTTGATGATTAAAAAAGAAAGTTGTGTTGAGTATGACAACTCTTGTTCATGCATACTTGGTAGTTCATAATTTCCTATTACATTGAATCTCAATTCTGAGACTGTTCTGTTATTCATTCATACACTTAAGAATATTCATGTTCTGAGTTCATAAAAAACTTGTTCTGTAAATAGTTCTCTTACTTTTGTGATCAAAATCATTGTTTTGAATCTCAATTTTGAGGCTGTTCTGTAAATAGTTTTCAAATAAACAATAAATATAGAAACTTATGGTCAATCCATATCAATTGCAGACTTAAAATAAGGTACTGATTTAAGCCCTGCCCTCCCAGTTAAACCTTGCCCACTTCTGGTTTAGGCCCCACCCACTGAGTACAGATAATTTAGACGGTTGAACAGATAAAGTCACACACAGTGGTCTGAAGTCTGACCTTTGACATGTGAAAATTACCATGGAAACGGCTAACTGACCCATTGATATACTCGTGCAGAGGTCAGGCTTGGCAGAACTTTATAGACACTAGGTGGTTTAAACCCAAAATATGTCTAAAACTGGCCAAAACAGGTTTTTACCAGCAAAAACTGCAAAGAAGGTGATCAAACCACATTTTCTCTTTGATTGAGTCAATTGTGAAGATGTGCGTTTTTGTCTGGTTCTGTTTCATCTAATTAATCTGTCTGCTACTAAACAATCCACCCAGCTCGACCATTTCATCAGACCTCACAAACGGAGTGACCGGATGTGTGACCAAGTCAGTACTGGGGGAGCCTGTAAACACCGGAGGATGGTGTGTGTTACTCACAACAAATACTGTTAATTATATGAAAATAAAAAACTAAAACACACCTTTTAAAATGATAACGACAAACACGCTACTTTGCCACCAACTGCTTCCCAATTCAGGTTATTTTACATAGTGACAAATCACAGCACGAGTCGCCTGAAGGCGCTTCACCAGGGTGGAGGCTAACTTTACTAATCCCCCGAGGAAGCATGTAGGTGACAGTGGTCAGGAATAATTCCCTCAGTCGTTTGAGGAAGAAACCAGACTCAAAGGTGAACAGCTGCTTTGACCAAACTAACAATAACCAACATCAGATGAAGAACATACAACAAAGAATTTTCAAACATGCAAAACAAGAACAGAAAAAAGTTCATATTGTGCAGAAAGTCCATAGGCCATTGTAATCCTCCTGTTCCTCAATAAATCAGTAAAACACTAAAATATTGTTCACATGAAAGAGATCAGATGAGTCTTTTAATCTGGATTTGTTTTATGTCAGCAGGCTGATTGTTCCACAGAAGAGGTGCTCAGTAAGATGAACCTCTGTGGCCTGCTGACTTCTTTTTAACCTTTGGAACACACAGTAAAGCCCCTTTCACACCGGGGCTGCTCCCAGTTGCTTGCTGTGGTGTCATGATGATGCATGAATTTCTGCGTCAGGTGAGCGCAGCAGGGGGCAGAGAGGAGGTGAGAACGCAGCCTGCAGGTTCTCTGCACAGAGAAGTCAGAGTGCACAGTTTGGCTGTAGACAGACTGTGCACTCTGACTTCTCTTCTATTTGTTCTTGTGCTAAGCTGCAGGTCTGCGCTCTGAGTTCTGTTATAGTTTATCTTTCCTCCTTTGACCGCGAGATGCGCGTACGTGCGAATGAACCGTACTTGAGCAAATGTGGAGATGTCTGGAGTTCTACTTGATGTTGACATGTCCTGTCTCTGGCAATCGGTCTGTGAGCAGGGCTTATGTCCTTTTATTTTTAACTGTGATGAGAGAGTTTGAGGAGAGAAAGGAAATAACTGCCTGCAGACAATTGTTCACATGTGTCTCGGGCAATGAGTCTGTGAGGAGCTGGTCTTTTATGGATTAAGTACACGGTATAAAAACAATCCTGCGTGATTTATACTTCGGGAACAATGGAATCAATCAATCAATTTTATTTATATAGCGCCAAATCACAACAAACAGTTGCCCCAAGGCGCTTTATATTGTAAGGCAAAGCCATACAATAATTACGTAAAAAGCCCCAATGGTCAAAACGACCCCCTGTGAGCAAGCACTTGGCGACAGTGGGAAGGAAAAACTCCAGCAAGAAACCTCCACCAAGAAACCTCCAGCAGAACCAGGCTCAGGGAGGGGCAGTCTTCTGCTGGGACTGGTTGGGGCTGAGGGAGAGAACCAGGAAAAAGACATGCTGTGGAGGGGAGCAGAGATCAATCACTAATGATTAAATGCAGAGTGGTGCATACAGAGCAAAAAGAGAAAGAAACACTCAGTGCATCATGGGAACCCCCCAGCAGTCTAAGTCTATAGCAGCATAACTAAGGGATGGTTCAGGGTCACCTGATCCAGCCCTAACTATAAGCTTTAGCAAAAAGGAAAGTTTTAAGCCTAATCTTAAAAGTAGAGAGGGTGTCTGTCTCCCTGATCTGAATTGGGAGCTGGTTCCACAGGAGAGGAGCCTGAAAGCTGAAGGCTCTGCCTCCCATTCTACTCTTACAAAAAGAACACAGCAGAAGTCATAAATTGGCGTCAGGTAGCGTGGTCTTTCGAAGGTGTGGCTTCCGAGTCATGCCAAGTAACACCTCTTTGCCCTGACTTGGACTGGAACCACTTCCGTTCTGCATCAAGCACAGGACGCCAAAAAAATTAAACAGGTTTAATTTTTCGGCACCTGACTTGCTTCCTCCTTTGCGCCCCTCGCGCTGCTGTGGCGCCGAGCTGCATCGTCTTGGCACTGAGTTGCTTCCACACAGCGTCATCATAATGACGCACGGTGTAACTGGGAGCAACCGGGAGCAGCCCCAGTGTGAAAGGGGTTTAATCCTGCCTCCTGAGAATGCATAGGCGTAGAGAAGTCCACTGGTCTGAGGACACAGATCAGTAACTTCTGACCTATGTGTAGATGATTTTTTTTTCCCTGCTAGACTGAAGTCTAGTTAAAAAAATCTTGTCAGTCTAGTGATTAAAAGTGTTCGACAAGTTTTTCAAACGTGCACCTTAAATAACTGAGCTGCTGTTGTCAGATTACAGTGACCTGCGCTGTGCCACTCAGTCACACCACTGACTTCATGAATGAAGCTATTTGAATATTAGGTCCTGTTTAAAATAAAAAAAAATCTTCCACGTTGAATACAGTCGGTGTACTGCACACTAGTAGTGTGATAAACATGTGTACTGTGTGTGAGTGAGATGGACCGACTGACTGTGTGGTTCTCACCGACAACAAGCTGCAAGCTCCAGGCCCTGCTCGGTAAACGTCGGCCGTTTTTGGCCAAAACATACTTGCCAGCTAGCAAACATGCTGTTTTTTTGCAGCAACAATCATAAAATTGTTATTGTACTAGTCTGAGAAGCAATAAATATAATTGTTGCCCAAAGAAATCAGAGATATTGCAGAGTTTACAGAGCAAGAACAGAGAAGTGGATCAAATAACAAGAGTAAAGGCTGTTTGGGCTGCATAAGATGTGCACAAACCCAGAATGACAGAAAAGAGATGTATGAGGTGCACAGTACATTCACATGAAAGCAGAGGATCAGGTAAGAAAATGTTTATAACTTTACATACATTCAGTATGAAATGAAAACCTTCTGTTGTGCTTTAAAAATACATATTGATTGAAGACGTGCATGATGTGATGATTAATGCTACGCTGAGGCTCGCTGACGCAGGCTCTAAGCTTCCAAATACCGGGGCCACGACCTTGGACCAGGAGGACCAGTCACAAAGTTGGTGCTACTGGTCCTGACCAGTAGGCTCAAAAATATTTCTCTACTGGTCAGTACATAAGGTCTGATTAGATCAGGCGGATGGGGAGACGCTCGTCTATGGAGGATTTCATATGTTAGTAACCTTAAAAGCCAGTGTAGAGAGGCCACAGTTGGAGTAACAAGGTTGAACTTCCTGCTCCTAGTCAGAAATCGAGCAGCAGCATTTGGAACCAGACCTCTAATGTTGGACTGTGGTCAGACAGACATTATAGTTATCCAGACAAAGGCATGAGTCAGAGCGTCTGCCTCAGCCACAAACGGGACGGGACGAATCCTCGCTGTCTTACAGAGGTGGGAGAAAGCAGTCCTAGTGAGTTCTCTAATGTGTAGGTCAAAGGTCACACCAAGGTTTTTCACTTTGTCACTGTGATGAGTGATACACCAGACCAAGGTTGAAGTTAGCTGCTCAGTCCGTTTATCCTAATCACGGGTCCTGTATGTCTGGTTCCCAGTAGTCGCAGGGTGAGAGGTGGGGTACACCCTGGACAGGACGCCAGGAGTCCACTGCAGAGCCACACACACACACACACACCTGCAGTCAATTTAGAGTCTGGATATTTGGATTATGGATTAAATATTGATTAGATGCACCTTGTGAATCATCAACAGTCTGCTGGAAGTTTCAGAAGATCATAAACTCCACTTTATCACCTTCAAGCATCACTCAGTTTGGAACAGTCCAGACTTCTGACTGAATGAAGCTCTGTGCTCGCTGCTCTGCCACCTCACTACTAATCCTCTTACGATGTGTATTCATGCAGTATTATCTACTTCCTGTTGTTTCCATTGTTAGCGTTTGCGTCTTATTTCCAGTAAACATTGGTTGGTGTCTTTCGTTAAGAGAGTTCAGAGGTGGTTTGGGCGACCAGCATCACGGCGAGAAGACTTTTACTAAATAGATGAAAGTGTTCTTGACTGAAGTCATGAAATTTTAAGTTTTGGTGATGAAAAGGCAGGATTCTGTAACAGAATGGACATTGTTACAGACATTAACCTCCAGCTTATGAAAGCTCTGATTCATGTTATTATGTATAATGAATATGTAATTAAGTTTAAAATGAGCTGCAGATGAGTGCAGGACTGTCTGAGAGACAAAGTGCACTGTCAAGATGATAAATCCTCAGTGTCATCTGCTCCGTGTGTGTGTGTGTGTGTGTGTGTGTGTGTGGGCAGCAGAGGGGGGCACTCTCACCTTGCGGCTCCCCTCACTTGACAGGAATCTGCAGTGTGTGTGTGTGTGTGTGTGGGCAGCAGAGGGGGGGGGCACTCTCACCTTGTGGCTCCCCTCACTTGACAGGAATCTGCAGCACACACTTAGATGACCTGCTGTGATTATTAACCACACAACAAGGCATCTTATTGCAGATATTTGTTATGAAATGCACACAGCTTTGTGAGGCGCACGCGCTTTGTGAGGTCACTGACTTCGACAACATGTTGGACTTTTCCAGACATATGTACAGTTGAAATCAGTCAGGACTCGGTGACCACAGGGACTCGTGACCACGTCTGCAAATCAACTCAACAGGAATAAATGCAAATAAAACCGCACTGACGGTGTGGCGTCATATCATAAACTATTCTGTATCGTTACAATACAGAACATGAAATGAGAAAATGAAAAATAATCTAAACGTACAGGAAAAAGTTTGCTAGTTTTAGGGCCATCAGAGCGCTGAAGGCGAGCATGCCGAGTGCCGTCGTTTATTTATTGGCCAAAACCAACACATTGATGCACTGATTCTAACAGTCTGCTTACCAAGTGTTTTTTTTATTTATTTAATATTAATGCACTGCTCCAGGTGGGTGGATGATGTCTGACTTCAGCCTTGTGTGTCCCTGCAGCAGACGAGCAGTGCTCCAGCAGTGCAGTGCCCCCAGGTGTCAGGCCTGAAGCCAGAGGTGTCCTATGGTCCTGAGGCCTTAGTGATTCAGACAGATTCTAATAAATATTCTGCGATTGCTGTGAAGGATGGCGCCGGTTCTCAGACTTCAGAGACCGCCTGCGACTTCAACACGGCACCGAACACAGTCGCCACCTTAACGCATGTCGGCTGGCTGTAAGCTCACATACAAACATCAGCATGAGTCAGGCAGGTCCGATATGAAGATGTCCTAATGGTTGTGTGTGTGTGTGTTTTGTAGCTGTGGAGATACTGTGTATTTGAATAACGACCAAGTAGCCGCACCTTCCTCTTCAGCGCTTCCTCAGAATTATTCCGGTTCAAGGTAAGTGTCCCCGCCGCTCTCTTTCACTCTCTGTGGCCGGTTTTCAGTGATGTAGGCTGCTGTGCCATCTAGGTGGGGCCAAAATGGATAGATAGATGAATGAATGAATGATGTGACACAGCAACAATTCCAATGTTTTGTTATATTTGAGGTTATTTATAATAAAGTTCATGTTCCCATTGAGTGTTTCTGCCTCACGTTTAATTGATGAGCCGTTTAAAAACATGGTTACTGACCCTCTGGGGTCCGAGGGCATTTTTTGGACAGTTCACTCGCCTGGCATAAATGTTTTATTATTGCTGTTAACAGCTCTCCCTCCATCCCACAATCAAGTTTTATGTCTCTTTTTTCAGGACAACCTGTGCTTTCAGAATATATATGTTTTTATTGTGTTTTATAAGTGTAATAAAGGTTTACAGTCAAAAACAGGCAAGGAAAAAATAAAGCGATAAATCATTTTCCACACACATTTATTCTAAACACACAGCAAACTATAATAAACAACTGTTTTAACACTTTATAAAGGTAATTTGAGGTCTTGTGTGAAAGACTGAACAACAAAAAGGTTGGAACAATAAACACAAATGCACATTTTAAACAATATGTACAAAATGGTCTGTGCGTTTTGTTGTCCATTGATATGGTAAACAGTGCTTTACACAGAGAAAACAACAGAGTTATCCAGCAAACTAGTGGAGCAATCCTGATAGTTACACACTCTTTGTTTGAGCATGTGAGATTGTCATCACAGGCTCTCCATGTGCTCCTGCTTTCACTGATCGCTGTGCGTAATGGTGCAGGACGCACTGAGTATGTACTAATAGTATGTACTCATTGGAGCACCCAGGGGGCTATTCAAACAGGCCAACTAGTAACACATCACTCCTGAAAACGATCTTTGGCTTTTCACGTGAGGTAAATCTGCCCTACAATTGGATTTTGGAAAACCATGTGACGGTGAACCAATCCCACCTGGACACTCACATTGTGCACGTCATCACACGGCTTCTATGAGGAGTACAAAGATGGCCGATGGCTGGCTCGAAAGTCCGCGGAGTTAACTTTTCAGCAAAAAAAAAGTAAGTTTCTATCTCATATCATAGTTATTTATAATTTAGTAAAGCTTGGTCTTAGCCATCGTATGCGATGGCGTCGGCCCCAGAGGGGGGTTAATAGAGCGTTTCTGCATAACTCAAGCAGGATGTGATAGTTTGTTTAAATAATTTTAGAAAAGGTGTGTTTGTGCACATCTGAGGTAAAGCGGCTGCCTAATAATTATGCACAACTTGAATATGCACTTTAGGCCACACCCTCCCCAAGATACAAATGTACCTGCCCTGAGATCGTTTAAATCCACTCAGCATTCAGAGTCACATGACTTGGAGTTGGAAAATATGATGTGAGGATACTCGCCTGCCTAGTAATTGTAATAATTTATTTGACCTTTTTTATTTAACCAGGTAAAATTGATTAAGACCTTGTTCTCATTTTCAGTGAATTATGATCAAAGAGATGTCAGAAAACACACACGCATCTCTTGTCTGGCCTTAAAACCATATTACAGTACAGTTTGAAGCATAAGTATATATAAATTTAGTATAACAAACATTAACGTCAATCCATTGTATATGTTTGTCACTTTAACAGCTGTTTTATGTGTGTGTGTGTGTGTGTGTGTGTGTGTGTGTGTGTGTGTGTGTGTGTGTGTGTGTGTGTGTGTGAGAGAGAGAATAAAAGCCATCATCAAGATTTTGAGGTTTATTCATTTTTAAACTTTTGAACATAACTGTACACCTGCTCACTGGAGCCTGTGCCAGCAGTCAAAGAGAGGCGGAGTTCACCCTGGACAGGATGCCAGTCTGTCACAGGACCACACACACACACACACACACACACACGGTGAATCTAGAGTCAGCAGTTCACTCTGACCTGTATGTCTTCAGAAGAGGGAGGAAGCCAAAACACCTACAGGGGACCTTCACCAACACAGGGAGACCAGGCAGCCTCCACCCTGACAGGACTGGGCAAGAAGCCATCCCAGGACCTTCCAGCTGCGAGCCAACAGTGCTAACCGCTAATCCGACGTGAGCAGAATGAAATATATCTCATTTCCATCTTGTTTGAGCCACTGTTTGTGTCGCAGTGACGTGTGTTGTTTTTCTCAGAGTCGGCACCTCGAGCAGACACCAGGAGCCAGACGAGGCGAAGCAGCCCTCCAAGAGGCCGCTCAACGCCTACGGGGTGTTTGTGAGGGAGCAGAGAGAGAGTATCAGGGCGGAATTCAACAAAACAAACGTCGCAGATGTCAACAAAATCCTGGGAGCGAAGGTCAGCGTGTCCTCGTGCCGCCGAGGTCTTCACTGAAACACACGTCCCACTGTGCAGAATCTCTTCTAAAGAACATTTTGAATGTTTGCACACACACAAAACAAACTGAAGCACATTCAGCTTTATCGTACGCAAACATGGAAACATTCCATCTGTAATAAGTGAAACTGAAGATTTAAACCCACAAGAACGGTTAATGTGAAAGGACAGTAAGGCATGAAACACCCTGTGAACACACACACACACACCCCGGTGTGTGCGCTCCTGTTAGCTGTCCAATTCTTCCAGCTTGGTCCAGGCATGATTACACACCGCTGAGGTTTACTGTGTGTTCATAGTGGACAGTATCACAGGATTTCAGTCTGTGACGAACCGTCTGAAAAATCATCACCCAGTCCCACATGGTTGACGTTCCACAGGTCCTCTGGGGTCAAATCAAACTCGTGCTGTCTGCCAGCAGTTGTGTCTGGTTTTTTAATCACAAACACTTGAGTCTTCTGCTAATGTGGAACACGACTCTTCACGGGTCCCTGATCAGCCAGACTCATCAGCGGCCACTTTCATGTCTGACAGTGAAGACGGGCCGAGCTGATGTCATCCTGCACTGTGAGTGTGCCAGAGGCTGAGCGCCGTGCACCAGCCGCTCTACAGGTGTGTGTGTGTGTGTGTGTGTGTGTGTGTGTGTGTGTGTGTGTGTGGTGACTGATGGCGTGTTGTCTTCTGTCCACAGTGGCGTGCCTTGAGCATGCACGAGCAATTCCAGTACTACACCATCGCTCACAGGGAAAGTGACCTTGGGTCCCAATAGGCTCCGCCTACTCAACCACGGACAGCTGTGATTGCGGTGAGACAGCGGCGGCCTGTGAGACAACTGTGTTCAAATCTTCAACTTTCATTACTTTTTCTTTTTTAAAATAAATAATTTTCTGAGTATTTTCACTTTTTGTGTGTCTTCAAGAATTTATTTTTCCAGAAATGTAATTGGTTTAAGAGAATCTTTGGCTGGTGGTAATACAGTAGTACAGCAGAGAATCAAAGAAAGAATTGTTCAAATCTGGATACAAGCACCAAAATTTGACTGTGTATACCAGTCATATCAGTTATACTAAAAGAAGGGAAAAATAAAGAATACTGAGAGTCATATCGCCCAATTTCCATATTAAATGTAGACTATAAATTATTCACCTCCATAATAGCAAGAAGAATAGAGACTTTCCTTCCTGACATAATAGACGAAGACCAGACAGGATTTATAAAAGGAAGGCAAACACAAGACAACATTCGACGTACCCTGCACATAATTCACAAGGCCAAGAAACAAAATATACCATTAGCCTTAGTAAGCCTTGATGCTGAAAAAGCGTTTGATAGAGTATGTTGGAGATTCTTATTTGCAGTCTTGAAAAGATTTGGATTCTGTAACAATATCATTAAGTGCATACAAGCCCTATATTATAAACCAATGGCAAGAATTAAAATAAATGGTGACTTGACAGAGAGATTTGAGCTTTTTAGAGGCACTAGACAGGGTTGTTGTTTAAGCCCTGCTCTCTTTGCCTTGTTTATTGAGCCCTTAGCCCAACACATACAACAAACAACCCAACTGAAAGGAGTAACGGTATCCAAAGAAGAGCAAACACTAAGTCTTTGCGGACGACATAATAGTATACCTCCAAAGCCCTGATCAAACATTTCTCAATCTGATAAAAACCTTAAAAGATTATGGAAGAAAATCAGGTTATAAATTAAATATTGCTAAGACTCAGGTTCTCTGTATCAATTACAGACCAGTTGAACATATCAGACAAAAATATAAACTTAATTGGGACTCAGAACAAATCAAATACTTAGGGATTTATCTGACCAGAGAAAACAAAACATTATTTGAGGCTAACTATGATAAAATAAATGAGGTAATATACAGAAACCTGATAAAATAGACAAACTTAATTTTGGACTTTAGTTCCAGAATTGAGGTAATTAAAATGAATGTTTTGCCCCGTCTATTATATCTTTTCATCTCTTCACCAATCCAAATACCAGATACACAATTTGTAAAATGGGACAAACAAGTGAGCAGTTTTATTTGGAAGGGAGCAAAACCTAGGGTGAGGTATAAAACACTCCAACTGGGTAAAAACAAAGGAGGACTCACCCTTCCAAATTTTAAAGAATATTTTTTAGCAGCCCAATTAAGATATATTGTTTTTTGGTGTTCTCCAGAATACTATTCTAAATGGAAAAGCATTGAAACTAATTATGACACATGCAAACCTCATTCAAGACTGGGTGACAAAGTCAGCCCACAGCCCAAAGAAAAGAATCAAATAATTGAATTCTCTATTAAGATTTGGTGGGACACAATAAACAAATTCAAATTAGAAGGCGACTGTAAATTATTGACATGGCCTTCTTTCTCCCAACTTCAGAAGTGGCCAACTTGATTGTACATTTAAAAGGTGGATTGACAGAGGAATCACAGCCATGACCACACTAACCAAAGGAAGAGTTTTTAAACCTTTTGCCCAATTAAAAAGGGAATTTGCCCTAGATGACACTGACCTGTTTAGATACTTAACAGCTAACTGATCATCTGCAGAGGAATGGTCTATTTGAAGAGTTTCAGTCAGGTTTTAAAATTCATCATAGTACAGAAACAGCATTAGTGAAGGTTACAAATGATCTTCTTATGGCCTCGGACAGTGGACTCATCTCTGTGCTTGTTCTGTTAGACCTCAGTGCTGCTTTTGATACTGTTGACCATAAAATTTTATTACAGAGATTAGAGCATGCCATAGGTATTAAAGGCACTGCGCTGCGGTGGTTTGAATCATATTTGTCTAATAGATTACAATTTGTTCATGTAAATGGGGAATCTTCTTCACAGATTAAGGTTAATTATGGAGTTCCACAAGGTTCTGTGCTAGGACCAATTTTATTCACTTTATACATGCTTCCCTTAGGCAGTATTATTAGACAGCATTGCTTAAATTTTCATTGTTACGCAGATGATACCCAGCTTTATCTATCCATGAAGCCAGAGGACACACACCAATTAGCTAAACTGCAGGATTGTCTTACAGACATAAAGACATGGATGACCTCTAATTTCCTGCTTTTAAACTCAGATAAAACTGAAGTTATTGTACTTGGCCCCACAAATCTTAGAAACATGGTGTCTAACCAGATCCTTACTCTGGATGGCATTACCCTGACCTCTAGTAATACTGTGAGAAATCTTGGAGTCATTTTTGATCAGGATATGTCATTCAAAGCGCATATTAAACAAATATGTAGGACTGCTTTTTTGCATTTACGCAATATCTCTAAAATTAGAAAGGTCTTGTCTCAGAGTGATGCTGAAAAACTAATTCATGCATTTATTTCCTCTAGGCTGGACTATTGTAATTCATTATTATCAGGTTGTCCTAAAAGTTCCCTGAAAAGCCTTCAGTTAATTCAAAATGCTGCAGCTAGAGTACTAACAGGGACTAGAAGGAGAGAGCATATCTCACCCATATTGGCCTCTCTTCATTGGCTTCCTGTTAATTCTAGAATAGAATTTAAAATTCTTCTTCTTACTTATAAGGTTTTGAATAATCAGGTCCCATCTTATCTTAGGGACCTCGTAGTACCATATCACCCCAATAGAGCGCTTCGCTCTCAGACTGCAGGCTTACTTGTAGTTCCTAGGGTTTGTAAGAGTAGAATGGGAGGCAGAGCCTTCAGCTTTCAGGCTCCTCTCCTGTGGAACCAGCTCCCAATTCAGATCAGGGAGACAGACACCCTCTCTACTTTTAAGATTAGGCTTAAAACTTTCCTTTTTGCTAAAGCTTATAGTTAGGGCTGGATCAGGTGACCCTGAACCATCCCTTAGTTATGCTGCTATAGACGTAGACTGCTGGGGGGTTCCCATGATGCACTGTTCCTTTCTCTTTTTGCTCTGTATGCACCACTCTGCATTTAATCATTAGTGATCGATCTCTGCTCCCCTCCACAGCATGTCTTTTTCCTGGTTCTCTCCCTCAGCCCCAACCAGTCCCAGCAGAAGACTGCCCCTCCCTGAGCCTGGTTCTGCTGGAGGTTTCTTCCTGTTAAAAGGGAGTTTTTCCTTCCCACTGTAGCCAAGTGCTTGCTCACAGGGGGTCGTTTTGACCGTTGGGGTTTTACATAATTATTGTATGGCCTTGCCTTACAATATAAAGCGCCTTGGGGCAACTGTTTGTTGTGATTTGGCGCTATATAAAAAAAAAAAATTGATTGATTGATTGATTGATACTTTCAATTAAGACATTTTTATAACTCCGAAATTAGGCCTCATCTTTCACAAGAAAGCAGTGAACTAATTGAGATGATAACTGGTGCATATAGAACATTGCCTTCAAAATTGTTTCCAAATTGTACAAATGTTTGCAAAACTCCAATGGGACTGACTCAATATATATATAAAAAAAGTGGGAATCTGAATTACAACTCAATTTGTCAGAGGATGATTGGCATTCTATCTGCCTTTTCCAGCATACTACAACCACCTCTAGACAATGGAGAGAATTCGGCTGGAAAAACATAAGATATTTTATCTCACCACACATCAAAAGTAAGCAGCTCAAATGTCCTCAACAGTGCTGGAGACTTTGTGGTAGTGTGAGTGCCAGTCATTCTCATATATTTTGGACATGTCCTATTGTCAGACCTTTTTGGGAATCCATAGCTAAAGAAATGGAGGATATACTTGGCTACAAGATTCCTAATGACTTTCAGAGTATGTACTTGGTTTAACCCCTGAGAAGGTTTTACTGGCAGAAGATATTTACCTTTACAAAGTGATGCTGATTGCAAGCAAGAAAACCATCACAAAGAACTGGCTGAGAAACATCACTTTAACATTGACGCAATGGAAAGAGATTATGGAAGAAATTTATGAGATGGAAAGAATTACTCACCATTCAAGGCTGCAAGTACCAATTTTTAATCAAAGGTGGAAGAAATGGTTAACCTATAAGACTCATGTATAAAACCGCATGCTTCCGACCATAATGTAATCCCACTGTTGCCCCCCCCCTTCCTTTTTTTTTCTTCTTTCTTCTAATGGGTGTGTGAGTGTTTTCTGTCTGTTCTTATTGTTCTTGAAAACTGTATAAATAAAAAAAAAAAAAAAATTTGATTGTATACCTTTTGTAACATATTTTAGAAAAATAACATTAGCCATTTGATTTTTCAGTAGCGGCCCAAGTAAGGAGCAATTGAAGAATTGCACAGAGGTCAGAATTTAAAAATGCTCCAGTCATATTGAATGAATGAATGAATTTATTCAGCATGCACATAAACAAAACAAAATACCAACATAAACTCTTACTAACATACATAAAAAACAAACAAAAGAAAAATACAACAATAACTCAAATTAGGTGCAGCCGAAAGGGCATGGGCTGAAGCAAAAGCTTGTAAACGCCCACTCCGTACACCGTACACCCGTTACCATCCACAGTTAAATACACTCAAATAAGATAGAAATCAGAAAATAACATAACTAAACAGAATAGAACAATTTCATATTTACATTTTACATTTACATTTTATATCTACACTCAACAAAAATATAAATGCAACACTTTTGGTTTTGCTCCCATTTTGTATGAGATGAACTCAAAGATCTAAAACTTTTTCCACATACACAATATCACCATTTCCCTCAAATATTGTTCACAAACCAGTCTAAATCTGTGATAGTGAGCACTTCTCCTTTGCTGAGATAATCCATCCCACCTCACAGGTGTGCCATATCAAGATGCTGATTAGACACCATGATTAGTGCACAGGTGTGCCTTAGACTGTCCACAATCAAAGGCCACTCTGAAAGGTGCAGTTTTATCACACAGCACAATGCCACAGATGTCGCAAGATTTGAGGGAGCGTGCAATTGGCATGCTGACAGCGGGAATGTCAACCAGAGCTGTTGCTCGTGTATTGAATGTTCATTTCTCTACCATAAGCCGTCTCCAAAGGCGTTTCAGAGAATTTGGCAGTACATCCAAGCAGCCTCACAACCGCAGACCACGTGTAACCACACCAGCCCAGGACCTCCACATCCAGCATGTTCACCTCCAAGATCGTCTGAGACCAGCCACTCGGACAGCTGCTGAAACAGTGGGTTTGCATAACCAAAGAATTTCTGCACAAACTGTCAGAAACCGTCTCAGGGAAGCTCATCTGCATGCTCGTCGTCCTCATCGGGGTCTCGACCTGACTCCAGTTCGTCGTCATAACCGACTTGAGTGGGCAAATGCTCACATTCGCTGGCGTTTGGCACGTTGGAGAGGTATTCTCTTCACAGATGAATCCTGGTTCACACTGTTCAGGGCAGATGGCAGACAGCGTTTGTGGCATCGTGTGGGTGAGCGGTTTTCTGATGTCAGTGTTGTGGATCGAGTGGCCCATGGTGGCGGTGGGGTTATGGTATGGGCAGGCGTCTGTTATGGACGAAGAACACAGGTGCATTTTATTGATGGCATTTTGAATGCACAGAGATACCGTGACGAGATCCTGAGGCCCATTGTTGTGCCATACATCCAAGAACATCACCTCATGTTGCAGCAGGATAATGCACGGCCCCATGATGCACGGATCTGTACACAATTCTTGGAAGATGAAAATGTCCCAGTTCTTGCATGGCCGGCATACTCACCCATTGAACATGTTTGGGATGCTCTGGACCGGCGTATACGACAGCGTGTACCAGTTCCTGCCAATATCCAGCAACTTCGCACAGCCATTGAAGAGGAGTGGACCAACATTCCACAGGCCACAATTGACAACCTGATCAACTCTATGCGAAGGAGATGTGTTGCACTGCATGAGGCAAATGGTGGTCACACCAGATACTGACTGGTATCCCCCCCAATAAAACAAAACTGCACCTTTCAGAGTGGCCTTTTATTGTGGACAGTCTAAGGCACACCTGTGCACTAATCATGGTGTCTAATCAGCATCTTGATATGGCACACCTGTGAGGTGGGATGGATTATCTCAGCAAAGGAGAAGTGCTCACTATCACAGATTTAGACTGGTTTGTGAACAATATTTGAGGGAAATGGTGATATTGTGTATGTGGAAAAAGTTTTAGATCTTTGAGTTCATCTCATACAAAATGGGAGCAAAACCAAAAGTGTTGCATTTATATTTTTGTTGAGTGTACATTAGAATATAGTTAGGTACTAACAATTGCATCAATGGCATTCCATTATTTTCAATTCATTTAAAGTTTAACACATTTTTACCTTCTAAGCAATTACAAATAGTCTTGCACCCTGATCATTACTGACATAATGTCATACACCAAGTACTGTTCAATGTCTATGCAATCGTCTGCACTTCTTACTAACTCTATTAACATTTTTACTTGTTTGTGTACTGTGCTAACATAATTTCTTTATATTTCTTTTTGAACTTATAAATGTTTCCACACAATTTAATGTGGTTATTCAAATGATTCCATAATTTAACTCCACATACCGACACACACCAACTTTTCAGAGTAGTTCTTACATAATTTTAAAGTTACCACATCCCCTCAATCCATACTGTCCTTCTCTCTTACAGAACAGTTTCTGAAAGCTATACCACATTGTCTGATCACAAAGATTATAATAAGGTATAGTTTGGATGATCTGTGACTGAATGTTCTGGGGTAAAAACAGCAAGAATGGCGACAAAGGTCACTTTCAGTTTTTACAGGGGTCAAAAAGTAAAGTTGCTCCAGTTTTGGTACAACGTGGTGCAAATTATTGGTTGAACTAATAGGATTAACAAATGGAATAGTTTTGAATGTTTCACCTGCAAGGTAAAGGTCAAACAAGGTCAACATCCACTGGATTCTATAACATTTGACACGTTACCCTCTAACATGACAGCTAAGCATGACACATGATGCAAACTGTTACTTTTTAAAACCCATTTAACTCAACCAATAATTTGCATCACATTTTGCAATAATTGGACTTTAACTTTTGACCCCTGTACAAACTGAAATTGACCTTTGTCACAATTCCTGCAGTTTTTACATCATAACTCCAGAACATTCAGTCATAGAAAGTCCAAACTATACCTTTGTAGAATCTTTGAGATCAGACACATAATGTGGTATAGCTTTCAATATGGTTGAAACTTTTTTTTTTTTACCCCTGTGCAATTCTTCAACTGACCCCTACTTGGCCCACTATTGAAAATTCAAATGGCTAACATTACTTTTCTAAAATATCTACCAAAAGGTATACACAGTCACATGTTGGTGCTTGTAACTGGATTTGAAGGATGTTGGAGCCATTTGACTGAAACTTGTTGGGTGGCGCCATGAAAGTTGACGGCACAGTCTCAAAAGTGGCCAAATAATAGAAATTTGCTGAACAAACTAAAACATTCAGGATCACCCCAGAAAAAAACATTTAAAATGACTTATGAAAAAATCCTCCATGTGGCTTTTTACCCGAGGCCAAAATAGGGCCATCAGGTATTGTGTGCGTCTGTCCATCCGTCTTTGGACAAGTTCAAAAAGGGCTAACCTCGATCTATTCTAAGGAGTCAAAGGGTCACACTCTGGTCCCTGTGTTTATGTTCATATGGCCGACTGTATTTTACCAGTGTGTTATATGTCAAAGTCCAAGATGGTGTCTAAAAGCCATCTTAGTGTCCAACATTTCCAAAACTCAAAACCTCGCGATAGTCACTGTAAAGTGTTTGTCATTCTTCGATACTTACATTTAGATACTTAATTAGTATTTTTTGTTGTTTTTTTAATCTTTCCCAAAACAAAGCTGCATAAAAAATAATGGTCATTTTGGGCACCATCTTGATTTTGAAAAAAACCACAGGCTTGGAGGAGCCTGATCCCCTCAGATCAAAGAAGCTAAAAGTGGGTCCTGGTTAGTACTTGCATGAGGGACCTCAGGGACTGTTGGTGTTTCTCCAGGTAAAACTGGCCTTGGATCTGGTGTAAAACTTGTGCCAAATCAACTGAAAGCAGAGCAGCCGAAGGCAGTTTGTCACAAAATATGTGTGTGTGTCAGTGACTGAGCTGCTACAAATGTTGAAGTTGGGAGTCCTTCCTCAGGTGTTACGTCAGAAGAATCCTGGTAATTTCATGGAAGGACTGAATGTCAAAGATGTCCTTTCACGTGTCCCAGTATATCTGTAGTCCTGATGCAGATGTCTCAGCAGACCGTGGTCACGCCGGTCGTATGGACGATGTTGGGGTCTCTGAAGGTCTTTTGTATTGGCGTCTGGCACCAGACCAGCCCTCGGTTACAGGATGTCTCCAAATGTGATAAGATCTGCACGATTGATCCAGGTGTCTGGGAAGAGACAACAGCCGGCCGAGATGAGGATCGGCTGAGTCGACCAGAGCTCCCTAACACCTTTCAAACACCTTTCAAACTTATCCAAACATGTAATGTGTAAAATGTACTCGCTATAGAAACACAAGTATTCTTAACCTGGAGCTTTTTTATTATTATTATTATTGCAAGGATCGTTCATCACAATAATTCTCATTTATTTACACCTCTATGCCCTTTGGACTTTATTGAGGGATAATTTATTATTACGTCCACCAAGGACGTAATAAAATCATCTGCGTTTATTTGTCTGTGTTAGTAGAATTACGTCAAAACTACTGCACGGATTTTGATGAAATTTTTACCACAGCTGCATATTAGGCCATGAAAAACTCCATTAAATTTTGGAGGTGAGTCGGACTCTGGATCAAGACTTCACTTTATATAGGCTTGGGAGGATTACATCAAAACTACTTCACTTCAGTGTACTGTTGTGATTCCAAAATTTTAAGGCATTTTAAAACTTGTACACAGTGTTTGTTAATCCAAATTACTGTGGCCAAGATAATCATACCCCCCCCCCCCCCCCAAAAAAAAACAAAAAATCACTATTGTCCCACTATACAGATTGTCAACTTACAGTGTACACTTTAAAAAACTGCATTTTGTTAAAACAGTAAGTACATTTGGTAGCTCAGTGAGGTGTTACAGCACAGTAGAACTCACCTTGACAGGACACAAAGAAATGACTTAATAAATGCAGACTCACTAAATAAAGATAAATGTAACCTGGAGGCATCTTAACTCGACAGGCAAAATATATTTACAGTAGTGTTCAGAATAATAGTAGTGCTATGTGACTAAAAAGATGAATCCAGGTTTTGAGTATATTTCTTATTGTTACATGGGAAACAAGGTACCAGTAGATTCTCACAAATCCAACAAGACCAAGCATTCATGATATGCACACTCTTAAGGCTATGAAATTGGGCTGTTAGTAAAAAAAAAAAAGTAGAAAAGGGGGTGTTCACAATAATAGTAGTGTGGCATTCAGTCAGTGAGTTCGTCAATTTTGTGGAACAAACAGGTGTGAATCAGGTGTCCCCTATTTAAGGATGAAGCCAGCACCTGTTGAACATGCTTTTCTCTTTGAAAGCCTGAGGAAAATGGGACGTTCAAGACATTGTTCAGAAGAACAGCATCGTTTGATTTAAAAAGTTGATTGGAGAGGGGAAAACTTATACGCAGGTGCAAAAAATTATAGGCTGTTCATCTACAATGATCTCCAATGCTTTAAAATGGACCAAAAAAACCAGAGACGTGTGGAAGAAAATGGAAAACAACCATCAAAATGGATAGAAGAATAACCAGAATGGCAAAGGCTCACCCACTGATCAGCTCCAGGATGATCAAAGACAGTCTTGAGTTACCTGTAAGTGCTGTGACAGTTAGAAGACGCCTGTGTGAAGCTAATTTATTTGCAAGAATCCCCCGCAAAGTCCCTCTGTTAAATAAAAGACGTGCAGAAGAGGTTACAATTTGCCAAAGAACACATCAACTGGCCTAAAGAGATGGAGGAATATTTTGTGGACTGATAAAATTGTTCTTTTTTGGGTCCAAGGGCCACAGACAGTTTGTGAGACGACCCCCAAACTCTGAATTCAAGCCACAATTCACAGTGAAGACAGTGAAGCATGGTGGTGCAAGCATCATGATATGGGCATGTTTCTCCTACTATGGTGTTGGGCCTATATATCGCATACCAGGTATCATGGATCAGTTTGGATATGTCAAAATACTTGAAGAGGTCATGTTGCCTTATGCTGAAGAGGACATGCCCTTGAAATGGGTGTTTCAACAAGACAATGACCCCAAGCACACTAGTAAACCAGCAAAATCTTGGTTCCAAACGAACAAAATTAATGCCTCACAGATGTGAAGAAATCATGAAAAACTGTGGTTATACAACTAAATACTAGTTTAGTGATTCACAGGATTGCTAAAAAAGCAGTTTAAACATAATAGTTTTGAGTTTGTAGCGTCAACAGCAGATGCTACTATTATTGTGAACACCCCCTTTTCTATTTTTTTTTTTTTTTTACTAATAGCCCAATTTCATAGCCTTAAGAGTGTGCATATCATGAATGCTTGGTCTTGTTGGATTTGTGAGAATCTACTGAATCTACTGGTACCTTATTTCCCATGTAACAATAAGAAATATACTCCAAACCTGGATTAATCTTTTTAGTCACACAGCACTACTATTATTCTGAACACTACTGTATGCTTCCAATGTAAAATACAGAAAATACTACTCAACTATAGCTATAAATACACTGAATGCAATAAATATAAAATTGTCTCATAATTTGGGGTTTCTTATTTTTACAGGCAAATGACTTTACAAATGTAAGAACTAATGCAGTAGACTTATATATTATAGGAAATGTACTCTGCATTAAAAGGCTAACTAAGAATTTATCAATGAATGATCATTCCTGCAGTAAATGCAGGCTGTGCTGTGTGTTACTGAGTCATGTGTACTCACACACAACTATACAGGATTGTTTTATTTTTTCACATGTTAATTTATTTTTTATTCATTACTTTCCAGACACTCAAAGTACTAGATTAGATTTATATTCAACTTGGTATTTATTAGAGTCCCTTAATTGAGACGGCGGCATCATCTCGGAACACGGCGCCTTTTTGGTTCCAACTGTGCTGAACTACTGAATGAACCTTTTATGTTTTCAACATTTTTCAACCACATTCGGCAACATATCTAGGTACAGGTGCTGTCAAAATAAATGTAAAAATAATTAAGCTATCAAATTTGCATAAATTTACAATGATGTATTTAATTCATTTAAAGCCTGATTTATGCTTCTGTAACTGCGTGTCATGCATCACAGTTTTAAAGTTCTCTGTCACTGGATTCTACTTTATTATGGATTCATTTGACCCTTGTTAACGTCCACAACGTGAATCAGCTGCAAATCGGGAATTATCTGACAAAAAAAAAGACTGTACTTCCACAGTGCAGCAAAAAAAAAAAAAAAACAAACAAAAAAAACTGTTCACATCGGATAAAATAATATAACTGTTTTTCAGCAACATTTCTTTTAAGATTATTGAGCCGTTTTCCAGAGGGGGAGGTTTCTCTCCGCTCTGAGTTTGATGCTTTATGTTCCCATTTCACAGGTGGACCGTCCCAGTCAAACTTCTCACCTGACCCTGACCCCGGAGCGGGACACGCCCAGCGGGGCCGGGTGTGTCGCATCAAAAGCGAGAGCTGCTTGGATCACCTCCTCAGGTACTATACAGCCTGAGGAGGATCATTTTTGTGGTGATCGGATTTGCGATCGATGTTTCCTGCAGTAATTAATCCGTAAACTGAAATCCAGAAACTACTTAAACTGAAAGAAAAAAAAAAAACATATATATCATGAATGCTACTCATGTTTTGTGAGACTCTCGTTCACATTTTGGGAGATTTTTTTTTCAATATTCACGTTTTCCAATTAACAGTATGTGGATAATTTGCTATTTGCAGCTGATTAACATTTTGGGGTGAACACCCTCAACAAGCTTTTACTTTTTTCAGACTCCATGTTGTATAGTTGGGGGCTTTGCTGATCCGTTTGTAATCAGCGTGCACACTGAGAAAACTATTAAAATATGAGAGTGAAAGCAGAAAAGTGTCAAATCACAACCTTTTGCTGTGTCTGATTTAACAGGTGCACGTCAGGCTGCGGGTCCGAGTCTGAACACGGTGTGAAAAAAATAAACGGATGGTTTTTTTAATCACGGAAATGACTCCGGTCCCACATGCACGGGGTTTAATAGAAATACATTGCAACTGGACAGGACATTTGATCCGATGTGAACGCAAATCCATTGTACAAAATCTGTTATATACAGTGTTTATTACATGGAAAACTACAAAAACTTTGGGACATTTTTGTCTGGTGACTGTGAATATCTGGTTTATTCAATGACAGTTTAGTTGTGTTTTACTGTACATGGGACTGAACAATAAATTCACCTCTCAAAACTTTGATTATGAAGGCGCTTCCACCCCACACGGCTGACTTTATTTTCACAAATTTTTCTTCTGTTCGGATCTGAAGGGAATATGTACATCTTGAAGCCCTTGTTGTGGTTATTTGTTCCTCCAAATACACAACATCCTGGCATTTTCAGTGAATAAATAAATAAAGTAGATGGATTTTCATGCAGACATATTAACAGCAAAAGCTATTTTAGTCCCGAGATGGCACCATGACTGTTTTTTTCCCCGGCTCATCATGTTGTTACTCTCTGAATTAGACTCTAGTTGTGTTTGGGTACATTTTGTGGTGGTAAAGTGTTTATGTTTAATAAGTCATGTTTTCACAGGTTAAGTCAAAGTGAACAGACTCTCACACGTTAACTTAAAATTGCAACTAAAGGGATGCATTGTACGAGGTTTGTGAGCCTTAGAGGTACCCGTAGGTGTGTGACGTGTTGTAGGGGAAGCAGGAGAGGCGGCTGTGAGTTCTATAGACCAACAGGAAAGTTGGGTTTATAAATGAAGTGGGTGGTCAGGCCTCCTCAGTATCTGACAGGCTTGGATCAGCTGCCCGGGTCGCTGTTCGGGTTCTGTGGTGTGGTCATGCCGCACGCTCCCTGAGTTGATTTGAGCCAACCAGAACCAAAGGGTCATACGATTTAATCACGTGTCCCTAAAAACTTATCGCTCGTGACACTTGAGATCCTACATGAATCATGATATTAATATTACACAAGAGCAGAGCCTGTGACGAGAAACTGTCGCGACTCTGACAGTAAGAATCACAACAGAACACCGGGGGCAGCACAGCTCTTTCACATTAATGTCCAGATCCGTTGCCTTCCATATGGTTGTGATAGGTTAATTATTGTCACATGACACATGGATAAATGCCACGATAAATATTTTGTTTTATACAAATGGAGCCGACTGACCCATTGATTGAAGTTTCATCTCTCAAACGTCAGATGGCGCACTGCCCGTACTACATGGACTGAGCGCATCTCACAAAGAACAAAAGCTAAACAATTCAATAAAAGTAATTATTTGGAGTCAGTCTGGTTCACTCTGCTCCATTTTGTTATGTTTTACCCCCATTTCATGATCATCAGTCCCCATTTCACCCATTTCGTATTTTAGTATGAGCCCTTTAAAGTTCGTGTTGGACTGTTAATCAGCAGTGACGCACCAAAATGTAAGTCCCTTTGCTGTTGCTTGTAAATTAATATAATAACAAATGACAAGCATCTGCAGTATTTTAGCTGTTCTATAAAACAAAACAAAAAATGAATGATTTTACATTCTTTCAATGGAACAAATATTTAATTTGGTGAAAGCTGGAATGTTCCATTCAACAAGGTGAAGTTGAATGGAACATTCCAGCTTTACACAATGGTATAGAGGGTTTTCAATCATGTGATCGATTTGCTCCCGTCTCCATCGTGGATATACTACGCAGCTGGTGTGTGAAAGAAGACAGAGAATGAAAGCTTATTACGAGGCTTTAAACCCTCAAGATAAAGCTGTTTATGGTGATCGATGTGTAACAGTTGGTTCACTGGATCCGTATGTTGTACCAGATAGTGAATTTAATGACGATGTAACGAAGTGGCTGGTAGTTTCACAGCGTAAAAAATTAATATATCCAGAACCAAGCAGACCAGCTGTAAATCCACCCGAAGAAAAGCTCAGAGGAAACAGCTGGCTACCAAATCTTCCCGGAAGAGCGCTCCGGCTACCAGCGCTGTGAAGAAGCCTCACCGTTACGGGCACCGTGGCGCTGAGAGAGATCCATCACTACCAGAAATCCACCGAGCTGCTGATCCACAAGCTGCCCTTCCAGCGCCTGGTGAGAGAAATCTCTCAGACTGACCTCCGCTTTCAGAGCTCCGCTGTGATGCTCTGCAGGAGGCCGGCAGCTTGCATCAGACGCTCAAAGCACTTTACAATAATGCCTCACATTCACCCCGATGTCGGTGCTGCCACACAAGGTGCTCACTACACACCAGGAGCAACTAGGGCAGGGGTGGCCAAGTTCGGTCTTCAAGAGCCACCTTCCTGATACTCTTGGTTGTCTCCCTGCTCCAATGAAAGGCTCATTAAAAGCCTGCTAACGAGTCTTTCATTGGATTCAGGTGTGTTGGAACAGGGAGACAACTAAGGTGGCTCTTGAGGACCGAACTTGGCCACCCCTGAACTAGGGGATTAAAGACCTTGCCCAAGGGCCCTTACTGATTTTCCAGTCAAGCTGGGATTTGAACCGAGGTTCTTCTGGTCTCAAGCCCAACACCTTAACCACTAGACCATCACCTCCCCCAAAAGCTGGTAACACTCCGCTGCTTGGTTCACAATAACTGCTGGTAGCCTGTAAAATCAGCGACCTGCCTCATTGTTATCACCTCTGTTTGAACAACCGACAACAACACAAAAGTTGACCATTGTCGAAGCTTCTGCAATTGTTCGCCATATGCACGTAACGTATCACAGCGGCCACCGTGTCGGAATCCAGAATGGCCGTGGGACACAAAATCACGTGACCAATACGTCACATGACAACTCTCTATAAATCAAATATCGTTTTTTTCCTGATTTGTTGATGCCAGTTGATTCACACACACGTTAAGTATAGTGACTTGTTCTCTTGGACAGTTGTCTCTTTATTTATTTTCTGAGGGTTCTTCTATGTAAAATGTCAATACATTTACTCTTCCTGTAATGTGGATACTTTTATGCATGAATATGGATTCAGATTAAAACACACATTTCCTGAATGCAGTTTGCACCTCAACCACTTTTTGTGTTTTGCCGTCAGGCTGTCAAACACACCTGTGTGTGTGTGTGTGTGTGTGTGTGTGTGTGTGTGTGTGTGTGTGTGTGTGTGTGTGTGTGTGTGTGTGTGTGTGTGTGTGTGTGCCTGCGCTCGTTCAGTCACTTCAACTGTAACTGCAGCCTCCGTCGGTGACTTTTAGTTTTGTTGGTGAGTTTTGTCTGTGTCTGTGACTTTTGTCTCTGTCTGACTTTTGTCTCTGTGACTTTTGGTTTTGTTGGTGAGTTTTGTCTGTGACTTTTGTCTCTGTCTGTGACTTTTGGTTTTGTTGGTGAGTTTTGTCTGTCTGTGACTTTTGTCTCTGTCGGTGGCTGTTGTCTGTCTGTGACTTTTGTCTCTGTCAGTGGCTGTTGTCTGTATGTGACGTTTGTCTCTGTCGGTGGCTTTTCATTCTGTCTGTGACTGTCTGACGTTTGACTTTATCTTTTGCTTTTGTCTCTGGTGATGGCTTTTTATGCCTGTAATGTTTTGTCTCTGTGACTTTTGGTTTTGTTGGTGAGTTTTGTCTGTGTCTGTGACTTTTGTCTCTGTCTGTGACTTTTGGTTTTGTTGGTGAGTTTTGTCTGTGTCTGTGACTTTTGTCTCTGTCTGTGACTTTTGGTTTTGTTGGTGAGTTTTGTCTGTGTCTGTGACTTTTGTCTCTGTGACTTTTGGTTTTGTTGGTGAGTTTTGTCTGTGTCTGTGACTTTTGGTTTTGTTGGTGAGTTTTGTCTGTGTCTGTGACTTTTGTCTCTGTCGGTGGCTGTTGTCTGTCTGTGACTTTTGTCTCTGTCAGTGGCTGTTGTCTGTCTGTGACTTTTGTCTCTGTCGGTGGCTTTTCATTCTGTCTGTGACTGTCTGACGTTTGACTTTATCTTTTGCTTTTGTCTCTGGTGATGGCTTTTTATGCCTGTAATGTTTTGTCTCTGTTTGTGGCTTTTGTCTGTCTTTGACTTTTGCATCTGATATGTTTGCAGATGATGTGAATAAAAGATGTTTTGCTCTTTTCCAGCGGTGGGCACAGTTCCACTAAACTGCTAACCACTAATTAGCAAAGCTAATTTTTTTGTTAGCGGATTAGCTTTTCAGCAACTTCAAAACTATTCAGCGGACCAATTAGCCTCCGCTAAACTTAGTTCCGCTAACTTCTAGTCCGCCAACATCTTTTTGCTGACATAGTTAATAAAGCCAAACGGTCAAAAATGTTTGTAAACCCCGAAAACGTACATGTTGTCAGGGTGGGTCCTGGCTCGGGGCGAGGTTATGGTTCGTACCCTGTCGTCTGCCTCCCCTTATTTGATCCTCTTGGTTGCCCTTTTATGATCATTTTGTATTGTTATCTCTGGTTCTGTTTATTATGTATCTTTGGCATTTTATTATATTGTTGTATTCTTTTTGTTTTTGGTATTGTCTCCTATGATCATTTGTTCAAGTCATTCCATTATCTGTTTTGCTATAGGTTCTGGTTTTGTTTCTGTTCTTTCTTTATTTTCTGGTCATTCCATAGTTTGGTTTCTTATTTTCTGTGATGTTATTAGTTCTATTTCAGCTATGTTCTGTTCTAGTTTGTATTATAATCTGTTCCATCTTATTTCCTGTGTTTGTGATTAGATTTATACTTCTGTCATATTCAGATTTGGTTTTAGTCTTGTTTATAGTCTTTTATTGTTCTTGTGGTATTTTCAGGTCTGTCACTCTGTTTCCTAGTTTGCCCTTTATTTTGCTCACATTTCCTTTTGTTGGTCTGTGGTCACATTATACTTTCACCATTGGTTTTCATTCACTGACTCCTCTTGCTTTTGATCTGCTTCATTTTCACTCTCTCTCTCTTGCTTCTCATCCCGTCTCTTTGCTTCATCAGCCCACACCTCCTTCCACAAAAAAGTAATTTACATTTAACATGCAGTTTCCCAGACATGTGGCAGGAGTCATCAAAAGCGACAGTTTATCAAATTCACGTCAATTCTGTCATTTTTATAAAGTGAAAAATATTACACATATGTTTTACTTTTAAAGTTATGCACTAAATTTTGAAGGTTTGAGCCTTAACACATACAGATGCCAAAAGGCATTACACACAAGTTACTGTAACCTGTGTGTTGGTTTTTACAAATAAATGTGTATTTGTAAATTTTCTTTTTTTTTTTTTGCAAACAAAAAAATGACATATTTACAAATACACATTTATTTGTAAAAACCAACACACCCATTACAGTAACTTGAGTTTGGTTTATACAAATAAATAAACCAACCAACCAGTGATGAGCGGAGGCTCATTTTCCCATAATGCCTTTTGGCATCTGTGTGTCTTCAGGCTCAAACCTTCAAAATGACCGCATTACTATAAAACTAAAACATTTGTGCAATATTTTTCACTTTGCAAAAATGACTGAGTGAACATGGGGGTGCAGGCAGGACCAGACTTGGCAATGGACTTAAATGCAGGGGAGCAAGAAACAGAACGGGATATGAACAAAAAAGAAATTTATTAACACTGAACAAGGAATAAAGTTGTGCTGGAAAGGTGGCCTGCTGAGGTGAGAGTCAGCCCGCTCGTAGCGGTGGAAATCAGGGTGCTGCAGATTTCTGAGCCAGTCTTGAAGAAGAACTGGTAACGGGTTCAGGGACCAGGAGCAGGTGGAATGCACTGCTCCGAGACCAGGAACTAACTAGTGGAAGGAAGACATAGTTGGTGAGTGAATACACTCGTAACACTGAAGCCTTAAAATAGCTGCAGTTCACAGAAAGCTTAACACAGGACTATTCACAGTTTTGGAAATAATGTTCTCTTCTTAGGAAATAAGGTTTACTGTTCAGGAATTGTCCAAAGTTAATAAATTGTCTCCAGAGGTCAAGTGTTGTGTGTTATGATGCAGTTCCAATTTAGCAGGATTTCGACAGCTGGGCTCTTAACAGTTCACTGTCAGAGTTCATGCAGTTCTTAGGAAGAGTTATTGGAATAGTTCTTTATCATAGCACAGTCACAGGCAGGTGAGAACAAAATCCCACTGAGACGAGAAGGAACATAACTGGCGTGCAGAAGAGCAGCACTCTGAGCTGAGAGCCGAGGAGTTCCAAAGTAACGTTGCTGTGCAGGAAGCCAGAGAGCAAGAGCCAGGGTAGCGTGGAAGCCACTCAGGAAAGTGTCTGGAACACCAGGAAAGACAGTTCGCTCTAATACAGAAATTAGAGAGTTGACCAGGTACCTTGAGTGTAGCTGCGGGAAGCTCCGACATCTTAAGTGCTTGGAAGCAGCAGGCCGACACGGTCAAGGTCACAGAGAGGAATCAGGGTCGGTCCTCAGATCATGGATCTCTGGATCATGGGCATCTGTTAAGGCTCCTTGATCGTCAGCTTAGAATCTGGCCACAGGGCAAGAAAACCAACCACGAATCTGGTAAAACTGAACTACCAGCCTGAGATTATAACCTGCTCCTCATCAGCCACTTATGCGCGGCAGCTGAGCGGCCATGATCAGCAGTTATCAATCAATCAATTTCAATCAATTTTATTTATATAGCGCCAAATCACAACAAACAGTTGCCCCAAGGCGCTTTATATTGTAAAGCAAGGCCATACAATAATTACATAAAAACCCCAATGGTCAAAACGACCCCCTGTGAGCAAGCACTTGGCGACAGTGGGAAGGAAAATCTCCCTTTTAACAGGAAGAAACCTCCAGCAGAACCAGGCTCAGGGAGGGGCAGTCTTCTGTTGGGACTGGTTGGGGCTGAGGGAGAGAACCAGGAAAAAGACATGCTGTGGAGGGGAGCAGAGATCAATCACTAATGATTAAATGCACAGTGGTGCATACAGAGCAAAAAGAGAAAGAAACACTCAGTGCATCATGGGAACCCCCCAGCAGTCTAAGTCTATAGCAGCATAACTAAGGGATGGTTCAGGGTCACCTGATCCAGCCCTAACTATAAGCTTTAGCAAAAAGGAAAGTTTTAAGCCTAATCTTAAAAGTAGAGAGGGTGTCTGTCTCCCTGATCTGAATTGGGAGCTGGTTCCACAGGAGAGGAGCCTGAAAGCTGTTATATGTTAGTTATGCGCAGCAGGTGAGAATTAGTTCAGAGTGCGTCATCTAGGGGAAAAACTCAGAACTACACACAGGGTAAAAAAGTTGAAGGAGAGAGAGGCAGGGCAAAGGCTAACCATGACAGTACCCCCTCTCAATGAGTGCTGCCTGGCGATTAAACGGGGCAGGATGGAATCACCCAGAGTCCATGGCAGAGAACACAGGGGCCTTAAGACTCTCCAGGGCCCATGTGGGAGCAGGGTTAATTTGGAGGAAATGTCAGCTGAGGGAAAAAAAAGAAAATTTCAGGGTCCAGGACAACAATCCAACACTACCCAGAGGACATTCACAATCAACTCAGGGGAGTGCCCCCACTACCTTGGAGACAAAGTCCACGGTTACCTGTGGAAAGATGCAAAAGGAAAATAGTACTGTACAGGGGAAATGAAAACATGAGGAAAGCCCCCCCCCCTTAAGAAAATATACTCGACGGCTCCCCTGGAGAGGGGAGGGGAATTTCATTGGAATCCAGGGATAGCTGAATCTCTCCCAGGAATTTCTCCTGAAGGTTGAGAGCCTGCCGGACCGAATCCGTTCCCGCTAAGTCCATATTATTGGCCAGATTCTTATGTTATCGTTAGGGGTCCAGACGGCACCAGACCGGTACTTGGCGATGGACTTAAACACAGGGGAGCAAGAAACAGAACAGCATATGAATGAAAAGAGATTTATTAACACTGAACAAGGAATAAAGTTGTGCTGGTAAGGTGGCCTGCTGAGGTGAGAGTCAGCCCGCTCGTAGTGTTGGAAATCATGGTGCTGCAGGTTTCTGAGCCAGTCTTGAAGTAGAGCTCGTAATGGGTTCAGGGACCAGGAGCAGGTGGAATGCACGGCTCCAAGACCAGGAACTAGGGGAAGGAAGACACAGTTGTTGAGTGAATGCGTTCGTAACACTGAAGCCTTAAAACAGTCACAGTTCACAGAAGGCTTAACATAGGACTGTTCACAGTTCTGGAAATAATGTTCTCTTCTTAAGAAATAAGGTTTACTGTTCAGGAATTGTCCAAAGTTTATAAGTTGTCGTCAGAGGTCAAGTGCTGCGTGTTGTGATGCATTTCCAATTTAGCAAGACTTAGACAGCTGGGCTCTTAACAGTTCACTGTCAGAGTTCATGCAGTTCTTGGAACAGTTCTTTATCATAGCACAGTCACAGACAGGAATGAGTGAGAACGAGATCCCACTGAGACGAGAAGGAACATAACTGGCGTGCAGCAGAGCAGCACTCTGAGCTGAGAGCCAAGGACTTCCAAAGTAACATTGCTGTGCAGGTAGCCAGGGACCAGGAGCCAGGGTAGCGTGGAAGCCACTCAGGAAAGTGTCTGGAACACCAGGAAAGACAGTTCACTCTAATACGGGAATTAGAGAGTTGGCCAGGTACCTTGAGTGTAGCTGCGGGAAGCTCCAATATCTTATGGGCCTTTCACACCAGACATTTTGGAAGCATCAGAGGCGTCACGAATTGGTCTAAAAAGCATTATTTTCAGTGAGACGCATTGCTTTTTAGAGGCGTCAGAAGCGCTGCATCAAAAGCCGAGCTAAACCTACGCTTCTGACAGGAGTGCACATTGCCGCTTATCAACAGGCTGACGCGGTCAAAGTTCAACCCAGTCCAACTTTCGCCGCTCTGAACTGTGACATATCTTCACGCTGTCCAATAGGAATGACGCGTCGGGCCAAAACACGGGAGACGAATGGCAGAAACCACTGTTCTGTACAAAACAGAAACGTGTCACGGGACTGCTCATTTTATAGAGCAGTTTTCTGAAGAAAAATCCTTGCAAATGTTTTTTTTTACCTCAAAATTTCTGATTACTGTAAAAAAAGTTTAGAACACTTGTAATTAAGTAGCAAATAATTAAATAAATGTTTTTTTTAGAAACCTTTCTTCATCTGTAAATTAAAACCACCTGTTATTTCAGATTAGATCATTTCTTGTTTAACATAAGGAACCTTGGACAAAATAGCATGAAAATTTGGACATTTTTAAAAGTCTGCGAGATTATTCATGTCTCATTTCAACCAGAAAAACAGACAGTGTAAATAAATACAAATGTTTATTATACATGCAGCAGGAGATAATTTAAGAATGACTGTGGTGTGATTGTAAAGTAGGATTTCTGTGACATAAACCTCATGAAATATTTTTCTTAACCGAGTCATTTCAACTTCTAATTATGTCAAAATATGTGATTGCCTTTAATGTTGTTACGGAACCTGGGAGAGATCACTTAAAGTGATATTTTTTTCTGGCCATGATAATTTGTGCGCAAATTTTCCTTTAATTGAGCCCTCAAATTAATAAAACGTGCACACGTTTTCCTGGCGGTGATAATTTGTGTGCATGTTTTAATGGCTGTGATCATTTGTGTGCACGTTTTCCTTTAATTGAGCCCTCGAATTAATAAAACATGAGCACGTTTTCCTTTAATTGAGCCCACGAATTAATAAAATGTGCTCTAAAATTAATAAAATGTGCGCACGTTTTCCTGCCGGTGATAATTCGTGTTTTAATGTTTTAATTTGTGCGCGCGTTTTTCTTTAATTGAGCCCTCGAATTAATAAAACGTGCGCACGTTTTCCTTTACTTGTGCCCTTGAATTAATAAAACGTGCGCACGTTTTCCTTTAATTGAGCCCATGAATTAATAAAACGTGCGAACGTTTTCCTTTAAGTGAGCCCACGAATTAATAACCCGGATGATCCTAGGAGCTATGTTGTCGGGGGCTTTGTGCTCCCTGTAGGGTCTCCCAAGGCACACTGGTCCTAGGTGATGGATCAGACTAAGGGAAGTTCAGAACCTCCATGACCAGTACAAAATCAAGGACCGAGATGTCGCCCGGTATGGCGGAGCCGGGGCCCCACCCTGGAGCCAGGCCTGGGGTTGGGGCTCGTGCGTGAGCGCCTGGTGGTCGGGCCTTAGCCCATGGGGCCCGGACAGGCTCAGCCCGAAAGAGTGACGTGGGCCCGCCCTCCTGTGGGCTCACCACCTGCAGAGGGGGCCATGGGGGTTGGGTGCAGAGAGGATTGTGTGGCGGTTGAGGGCGGGTGGCCCGGCGGCCCGGTCCATGCTCACAGCCCCTGGCTGTTGGGACGTGGAATGTCACCTTGCTGGGGGGGAAGGAGCCTGAGCTTGTGCGGGAGGTTGAGAGATACCGACTAGAGATAGTCGGGCTCACCTCCACGCACAGCTTGGGCTCTGGTACCCAACTCCTGGAGAGGGGCTGGACGCTTCATTTTTCTGGCGTTGCCCATGGGGAGAGGCGGAGAGCTGGGGTAACATTGCTTATTGCTTCCCTGCTCAGTCGCCATGTGTTGAAGTTCACTGAAGAACGAGAGGGTCGCATCCCTACGCCTTCGGGTCGGGGACAGGTCTCTCACCGTTGTCTCGGCCTATGGGCCGAGCAGCAGTGCAGAGTACCCGACCTTCCTGGAGTCCCTGGGACGGGTACTAGATAGCGCTCCGACTGAGGATTCCATTGTTCTCCTGGGGGATTTCAACGCCCACGTGGGCGGCGACAGTGAGACCTGGAGGGGGGTGATCGGGAAGCACGGCCTCCCCGATCTGAACCTGAGTGGTGTTCAGTTGTTGGACTTCTGTGCTAGTCACAGTTTGTCCATCACGAACACCATGATCGAGCACAAGGGTGTCCATAAGTGCACGTAGCACCAGGACACCCTGAGCCGGAGGTCGATGATCGACTTTGTAGTTGTATCATCTAACCTTCGGCCACGTGTCTCGGACACTCGAGTGAAGAGAGGTGCAGAGCTGTCGACCGATCACCACCTGGTGGTGAGTTGGATCTGCTGGGAGGGGAGGAAGCCGGTCAGACCTGGCAGGCCCAAACGTATTGTGAGGGTCTACTGGGAATGACTGGTGGAACCCTCTGTCAGCAAGGTCTTAAACTCCCACCTCCGGGAGAGCTTCTCCCAGATCCTGGGGGAGGTTGGAGACATGGAGTCCGAGTGGACCATGTTCTCCACCTCCACTGTCAATGCGCCCGCTCGTAGCTATGGTCACAAGGTCTCTGGTGCCTGTCGCGGCGGCAATCCCCGAACCTGGTGGTGGACACCAGAAGTAAGCTGAAGAACGAGTCCTACTTATCTTTGTTGGTAGGTGGGACCCCAGAGGCAGCTGGCAGGTACCGGCAGGCCAAGCGTGCCGCAGCCTGTGCGGTCGCAGAGGCAAAAACTCGGGTCTGGGAGGAATTCGGGGAGGCCATGGAGGAGGACTATCAGTCGGCCTCGAAGAAGTTCTGGCAAACCGTCCGACGCCTCAGGAGGCGGAAGCAGCTCTCCACCCGCACTGTTTACGGTGTGGGTGGGGAGCTGTTGACCCTGACTGGGGTTGTTGTCGGGCGGTGGAAGGAGTACTTCGAGGATCTCCTCAGTCCCATCGTCACGTCTTCCGAAGAGGAAGCAGAGACTGGGGACTCAGAGGCGGACTCATCCATTACCCAGGCCGAATTCACCGAGGTGGTTAGAAAGCTCCTCGGTGGCAAGGCTCCTGGGGTGGATGAAATCCGTCCTGAGTACCTTAAGTCTCTGGATGTTGTGGGACTGTCTTGGCTGACACGCCTCTGCAACATCGCGTGGCGATCGGGGACAGTGCCTCTGGATTGGCAGACCGGGGTGGTGGTCCCTCTGTTTAAGAAGGGGGACTGGAGGGTGTGTTCCAACTATAGGGGGATCACAGTCCTCAGCCTCCCCGGTAAGGTCTATTCCAGAGTACTGGAGAGGAGAATTCGACCGATGGTCGAACCTCGGATTCAGGAGGAGCAGTGTGGTTTTCGTCCTGGTTGCGGCACACTGGACCAGCTCTACACACTCCATCGGGTGCTCGAGGGTTCATGGGAGTTCGCCCAACCAGTCCACATGTGTTTTGTGGATCTGGAGAAGGCGTTCAACCTTGTCCCTCGGGGCACCCTGTGGGGAGTGCTCCAGGAGTATGGGGTCCGGGGTCCTTTGTTAAGGGCTCTCCGGTCCCTGTACGACCGTAGCAGGAGGTTGGTTCGCATTGCCGGTAGTAAGTCAGACCTGTTTCCAGTGCATGTTGGCCTCCACCAGGGCTGCCCTTTGTCACTGGTTCTGTTCATTATTTTTATGGACAGAATTTCTAGGCGCAGCCAGGGTGTAGAGGGGGTCTGCTTTGGGAACCACAGAATCTCGTCTCTTCTGTTTGCGGACGATGTGGTTCTGTTGGCTTCATCAAATCAGGACCTTCAGCGTGCACTGGGGCGGTTTGCAGCCGAGTGTGAAGCGTCCGGGATGAAAATCAGCAGCTCCAAATCTGAGGCCATGGTTCTTGACCGGAAAAAGGTGCTTTGCCCTCTTCAGGTCGGTGGAGTGTCCTTGCCTCAATTGGAGGAGTTTAAGTATCTTGGGGTCTTGTTCACGAGTGAGGGACGGATAGAGCGTGAGATCGATAGACGGATCGGTGCAGCATCTGCAGTGATGCGGTCGTTGTATCGGACCATCATAGTGAAGAGAGAGCTGAGTAGGGGGGCAAAGCTCTCGATTTACCGATCGATCTGCGTTCCGATCGTCACCTATGGTCATGAGATTTGGCTCATGACCGAAAGAACGAGCTCGCGAGTACAAGCTGGGCGCTCCCTTAGAGATAGGGTGAGGAGCTTGGTCACTCGGGAGGAGCTCGGAGTTGAGCCACTGCTCCTCCATGTTGAAAGGAGTCAGTTGAGGTGGCTCGGGCATCTTTTCCGGATGCCCCCTGGATGCCTCGCTGGGCACGTCCAATTGGGAGGAGGCCCCGGGGAAGACCCAGGACACGCTGGAGGGATTACATATCTCGGCTGGCTTGGGAACGCCTTGGGGTTCCCCCGGAGGAGCTGGGGGAGGTGTGTGTGGATCGGGAGGTCTGGGCGGCTTTGCTTGCGCTGCTGCCCCCGCAACCCGACTCCGGATAAAGCGGAAGAAAATGGATGGTTCTCTCAGATTAATAAAACGTGCACACGTTTTCCTTCAATTGAGCCCTCAAATTAATAAAACGTGCACGTTTTCCGTAAATATAATAATAATAATAATAATAAATATAATAATAATAATATAATATAATATGACCTAAACTGTCATCCTCACGATGGGGAGACGCTTCGACCTCAGCATCCTTTTTAATGTGCTTAAACTCCAGATGATGTCATGCTGGTAGCTGGAGTTCTGTATGTCCTTGTATGCCCAAACCATGATGATACACTCAGACCAGATCCATTTCTAATGGGGAAATGTATCACACTGTCTGCTGGTTTGTTGGCTAATAGCCAACATTTATGTGTCAAGACAATATTGAATAACTGAGTGCACCTTTTACAAATTGTGGCCACGTTTAAGTAGATCGTGCCCTTGTTTTACTCAAAGGATGCTTAAAAGGTGTACACAATATAATAAAACATGCGCACATTCTCTCCACATGCAAAACATTTTGCGGTGACACTTCCAGTATGTTGTGATCAGGACAGTCACTTCTAAAAATATGAATTTGACTAGTGATTGTGAATGTTTTAAAACTGAGCACAATAAGTGGAGAGCTTCTACCTGTGCAAATGTCTTTTGACTTAACTTTGATTTTGCGGACATTTTTAATGATACGTTCATTTATTGTTAAAATAGAAAATGAAGCAGCTTTTTAAAAAATAATAAAATAGTTGCTGTTTAAAGAGCCTTTTATTTAGAAGCAGGTGATGTTCTGCTGGATTCTCGGGACCAGATGAAAGTCTCTTCTGCAGCTTTGACCTCTGGTGGTGGTGTTGAAGACACTATTCTCCTATTTTGAAGAACAGAGATGTCTTCTTCCGACTGGACTTCATGGTGTTCAGCTCATCAATGGACGTTTTTGAAGCGCATCTGTATTTGCACAGAAAATGTTCCTGATTGGGACAAATAACAAATATTTCTTAAAATATAAAGAAACACTAAACAGTTTATATATATATATATATATATATATATATATATATATATATATATATATATATATATATATATATATATATATATATATATAGTGAGGAAATAAGTATTTGAACACCCTGTGATTTTGCAAGTTCTCCCACTTAGAAATCATGGAGGGGTCTGAAATTTTCATCTTAGGTTCATGTCCACTGTGAGAGACATAATCTAAATAAAAAAAAAAAACGGAAATTACAATGTATGATTTTTTTAATAATTTATTTGTATGTTACTGCTGCAAATAAGTATTTGAACACCTGTGAAAATCAATGTTAATATTTGGTACAGTAGCCTTTGTTTGCAATTACAGAGGTCAAACGTTTCCTGTAGTTTTTCATCAGGTTTTCACACACTGCAGCAGGGATTTTGGTCCAGTCCTCCATACAGATCTTCTCCAAATCTTTCAGGTTTGGAGTTTCAGCTCCCTCCAAAGATTTTCTATTGAGTTCAGGTCTGGAGACTGGCCAGGTCACTCCAGGACCTTGAAATGCTTCTTATGGAGCCCCTCCTTAGTTGCCCTGGCTGTGTGTTTGGGGTCATTGTCATGCTGGAAGACCCAGCCACGACCCATCTTCAATGCTCTTACTGAGGGAAGGAGGTTGTTTGCCAAAATCTCGCAATACATAACCCCATCCATCCTCCCTTCAATACAGTGCAGTCGTCCTGACCCCTTTGCAGAAGAGCACCCCCAGAGTATGATGTTTCCACCCCCATGCTTCACGGTTGGGATGGTTTTCTTGGGGTTGTTCTCATCCTCCAAACATGGTAAGTGGAGTCGATTCCAAAAAGCTCTATTCTGGTCTCGTCTGACCACATGACCTTCTCCCATGCCTCCTCTGGATCATCTAGATGGTCACTGGTGAACTTCAAACGGGCCTGGACATGTGCTGGCTTGAGCAGGGGGACCTTGCTGCCCTGCAGGATTTTAAACCATGACAGCATCATGTGTTACTAATGTAATCTTTGTGACTGTGGTCCCAGCTCTCTTCAGGTCATTGACCAGGTCCTCCTGTGTAGTTCTGAGCTTTCTCAGAATCATCCTTACCCCACAAAGTGAGATGTTGCATGGAATCCCAGACTGAGAGAGACTGACAGTCATCTTGTGTTTCTTCCACTTTCTAATAAATAATCATAACAGTTGTTGTCTTCTACCAAGCTGCTTGCCTGTTGTCCTGTAGTCCATCCCAGCCTTGTGCAGGTCTACAGTTTTGTCCCTGGTGTCCTTAGACAGCTCTTTGGTCTTGGCTATGGTGGACAGGTTGGAGTGTGATTGATTGAGTGTGTGAACAGGTGTCTTTTATACAGGTAACAAGTTCAAACAGGTGCAATTAATACAGGTAAATAGTGCAGAATAACAGGGCTTCTTAAAGAAAAATTAACAGGTCTGTGAGAGACAGAATTATAGCTGGTTGGTAGGGGGTCAAATACTTATTTGCAGCAGTAACATACAAATAAATTATTAAAAAAATCATACATTGTGATTTTCAGATTTTTTTTTTTAGATTATGTCTCTCACAGTGGACATGCACCTAAGATGAAAATTTCAGACCCCTCCATGATTTCTAAGTGGGAGAACTTGCAAAACTACAGGGTGTTCAAATACTTATTTTCCTCACTGTGTGTATATATATATATATATATATAAAATGAAAAAAAAAAAAAAACCCGGATAAAACGCCTGAAAAAAAGTTATTTAAAGTCTTTTGTGGTCTCCGAAAAAAAAAGGTATGTGTATATATATGAGTTCTGTTAGAAAACTAGCCGACCTTTTTATTTTTTGCAAAAACTATATGGATTTGAATCACGTGTGATTGCATCAGCCAAGCTTGAACCTTCGTGCGCATGCGTGAGTTTTTTCACGCCTGTTGGTTGCGTCATTCGCCTGTGAGCACGCTTTGAGTGAGCAGTGGTCCACCCACCTCGTCGGATTTTTATTGTGAGGAAAATGTCTGAATGATTTGGAGCTTTGCTGCATCAAATTTTTCCAGAAACTGTGAGAGACCTCCAGGTGGCCACCATTCGGAAGATTCAGACGGCTTTCAGGGACGATTCTATGGGGATGACACAGATTAAGGAGTGTTACAACCGGTTTAAAGACGGCGCACAATGGCGGAGGGCGTGCCGCGTTCCGAGCGGCGATCGACAGGCTGAAACGACAGATCATGTCCAAACTGAACGCTGTGTTGATCCGGGACGTCGTCTGACTACTACAGAAATGGCAGAAGAGGTGGACATACCACTTTGTCGGCACATTCCACTGTTACAGGAGTTTTTGTCATGAAAAGACGTGCGGAGGATTTCGCGCGTTGGGACAGAGCCGCTAATGGCGCGGGACAAAAATCAATGCCATGATGAAGCCTCACAGGACATGTTGTGGCATGTCCAGCTCGTCCACAATTTCTCGGATAGTCACACCACAGAAAGCCATCTGAATCTTACAAATGGTGCAAGAGCTGGGCATGTTAGAACATGTCCTGTGAGACCAACACGGAGGTGCTTTTGTCCCGCGCCATTAGTGGTTCCATGGCGAATTCCTCCGCACGTCTTTCCATGACAAAAACTCCTGTAACAGTGGAATGTGCCGAAAAAGTGGTATGTCCACCTCTTCTGCCATTTCTGTAGTAGTCAGACGACATCCCGGATCAACACAGCATTCAGTTTGGAAATGATCTGGTCATTTCAGCCTGTCAAGCACCGCTCAGAGCGTGGCGCGCCCTCCGCCATTGTGCGCCGTCTTTAAACCGGCTGTACCACTCCTTAATCTGTGTGATCCCCATAGAATCGTCCCTGAAAGCCATCTGAATCTTCCGAATGGTTTCCACCTGGCTGTCTCTCACAGTTTCTGGAAAAATTTGATGCAGCAAAGCTCCAAATCGTTCAGACATTTTCCTCACAATAAAAATCCGACGAGGAGGGTGGACCACTGCTCACTCAAAGCGTGCTCACAGGTGAATGACGCAACCGACAGGCGTGAAAAAACTCACGCATGCGCACGAAGGCTGATGCAAGCGCATGATTCAAATCCATATAGTTTTTGCAAAAAATAAAAAGGTCGGATAGTTTTCTAACAGACCTCGTGTATATATATATAGATATATATATATCTATATATATATAGATATATATATATCTATATATATATAAGCGTCTGACATCACGCGTTGAGGCGTTAGTGTTGGTAGGTGTTGCCTGAAGCTTATAAAGCGCCTGGTGTGAAAGGCCCTTTAGGTGCTTGGAAGCAGAAGGAAGATGTGGTCAAGGTCACAGAGAGGAATCAGGTTGGTCCTCAGATCATGGATCCTGGGTATCTGGAATGTCTCCTGGATGGTCGACATAGAATCTGGCCTCAGGGCAGGAAAACCAACCAAGAATCTGGCCAAACTGAGCTACTAGCCTGAGATTATACGTATAACCCGCTCCTCGTCAGCCGCTCATGTGCGGCAGCTGAGTGACCACGATCAGCGGTGATGCGCAGCAGGTGAGAATCTTTTTTTTCTGGGGGAGAAAACTCAGAACTACACACAGGGTAAAAAGGAAAGGAGGGAGAGGCAGGGCAAAGGCTAACCATGACAAACTGTCTGGAATTAGTTTGGTTTAGAAATCAAAACCTTTGCTTGCTTTGCTTTTCATGTCTTCTGCAACATGTCTGCTGCTGCATGTTGGAAATAAATGACTCTTCCTTACAGCAGCGGGCAGGGCGCTCAAAGACAGAAGATCTGACGCATTGTTTGTGTTGGGTTTGTGACCGCTTTTGTTTTTACTCAGAAGCGTTGGCGGCGCTTAAACTCAAAACTGGCTTGTCAGTAACTGACAGTGTACCGGTGTCGCAGACCAAATGGTCCCCCTAAAAATCAGTCTGCCCTGCCTTCACTGCGTATGCGTCATCAGTCGCGGTTCACAGATTAACACCTCGTTTCTGCTTAAAACTGACTTTAGAATGATTTAGGAGGTTTTTCCTTTAACATCTGATGATTAATGATCACATTTAATGCATTTGATCACTTTGGGTGAAGAGACTCTGTCTCACAGGAGCTGCTGTGGTCACAAATGACGCATGTGCAGTGGAAGAAGGGCGGATCAATTTTTAGGTGGGGGGGGTGCTGTTCGGTCTGCGACACCGGAGTCAATGCTAAGAGTTAGTGGTTAGTCGTTAGCTGTAGCTTCCGCTAAGTTTTTTTTAATAGGTTTAGCGTTATAAAAGTTAACTTTTCAGTTAGCGGAGTAGCGGTTATCAAAGCTAACTTTTTGATTAGCTGTGCCCACCACTGCTCTTTTCTTTGTTTTCATGCTGCTGTCTTTTGACAGCGGGGAGCTGGTGCACGCTGTCAGTGCACAATGACCGCGTGCATGAGCGGCGGCATGCTTGCCGACTTGCAGCGCGCGCTGCAACTAAAGATCCAGGAGCTGATGCAGAGGGACGCCCTGATAGACGAGCTGGAGCTGGAGCTGGACACTAAAGATGAGCTGATCACACAGCTACAGACGGAGCTGGACAGACAGCGCAGTGTGTCACAGGTCGCTGTGGATGAATCCGCGCATTCCACAAATACAGGTGCACCAGTGCAAGTAGTAGACAACCAGAGATCACACAAACCCAGCACCATGTGGACCACTTTAAAGTTTACTGGCTCCTTGATTCCCCTGTAGCACCACCTAGTCGCTCTATTTAATTTATTTTAGAATTCTTTCTAATAGAAATGATCAATGTGTTTTCAGGAAAACACATTTTTTGCTGTATTCTAAAGAGCCCTTCATAACAATTTAGTCTGGTTTGGACATGGAGATTACAGAAGCTAGACACAGTCCAAAAACCCAGAATTTTTTCCTATAGTTTCTTCGTCATCTTTCAGCTGCTCCTGTTAAGTCACCGTAGCTGGTCAACCATCTCTATCTCACCCTGTTCTCTGTCACAACAAATCAAATCAATTTTATTTATATAGCGCCAAATCACAACAAACAGTTGCCCCAAGGCGCTTTATGTTGTAAGGCAAAAGCCATACAATAATTACAGAAAAACAACAACCACCAGCATGTCCTTCCTCAGCACGTCCATTAAACCTCTGGCCGATCCTTGATATAATTCCACCTTGAATGCTTCTGTCATTCCTACTGCGCATCTTACCGCTGTCACACTATCCTTGTACATGTCCTGCACCACACTCACTTACTTCTCTACTACTCCAGACTTCCTTATACAATACCGCAACTTTTCTCTTGGCACTCTGCCATCAGCTTTCTCTAAATCCACAAACACACAGTGTAACTCCTTCTGCCCTTCTTCATACTTCTCCAGCAGTACTCTCAGAGCAAACATTGCATCTGTAGTGCTCTTTCTCAGCATGAAACCATATTGCTGTTCACAGATTTTCACCTGTTTTCTAAGCCTAGCTTCTACTGCTCTTTCCCATAACTTCATGCTGTAGCTGATCAACTTTATGCCTTTGTAGTTACTGCAGCGCTGCACATCACCTTTGTTCTTAAAAATGGTAACCAGGACACTTTGTCTCAACCTCTCAGGCATCCTCTCACTTTCCAAGATTTTATTGAATAATCTGGTTAGAAACTCCACTGTCATCTCTATGAAATATTTCTAGCCTCCACTGGAATGTCATCTGGACCGACTGCCTTTCCACTTTTCATCCTCTTCATAGGCCGTGGGCCAGCATGGTCCCACGTGCACCCCCACACAACCCTATGAATATGGTATCATTAGAAAGTTTAGGATGTTATAGGGTGTGGGGGGTGGGGGTGGGGTGCACGTGGGCCATGCTGGTCCATGGCCTACTTCTACTTCATCCTTACTAATCTCTTGCACTTCCTGATTTACAGTCTCCACATCATCTAGCCTTTTCTCACTCATTTTTTAAATTCATCTCCTCAAAATATTTATTTAATTCTCAACACTCTCCTCCCTTGTCAGGACATCTGCATCTTTTAGTACCCTAACCTGCTGCAGATTGTTTCCTTCTTCTCCTGTCTCGTTTCTCCATCTGTCCCAATTCTTTTTTGCCAACCTGTTTCTCTTTATGCTTTCCCGAACACAGTGGCATAGCAACCTCAGCACAGGCCCCAGTGCAAGAAATATAGACGGCCCCTATGGGCATGTTAGTTATTAAACGTATGCGCACAGTCACACACATGCACGTGCCCACCCACACTATCAGGTCTAAATAGATTTTTACCAACACTGTGTTGGATTTTACAATCAAATAAATGACTTGGGTTATTGTATGAGAATTTTTTTAAGAGTTCAAGAATCTAGATTTAACTTCCAGCTCTGAATCATGTGCACAAGAGTCTACACTAGTGGGGGATATAAGGCTAACATTGTGCGTTTTTTGTATGAAAACATGAAACTTGGCACACTTGTAGAGTGACCCCAGGTGAGCATTTCTGGATGTGGAAACAAGTTGGCAGAGCCCCCTGATGGTGTCTTCATAACTTCATAAGAGCCCCCTGCTGACCAGATATGTAAGCAGTGCTGGTGTCGTTGGTCCATATTGTGATATGAAACCGTCTTGTCCATTGTGTATTATCTGAAAGTGTAAACTTTACAATATTACATAATACATTCCACCGTTACAGGAGTTTTTTTCATGGAAAGAAAAGCGGAGGGACGCGCCACGGAGCCGTTCATCACGCGGGACAAAACCACCTCGGTGTTGGTCTCACAGGACGGCTTAAAGGTGGATTTCAGATGGATTCCGGTTGCTTTTCAGTCGTGTGATTATCCGATTGTGATTGTGCATGAGCTGGACCTGCCCCAACATGTCCTGGAAGGCTTCATCACGGTGTTGCTTTGCGCCATGCAGCTCCACCGCGACGCACGGAATTCCTCCGCACGTCTGTCTCAATGTGCCGAAAAAATGCTGATGTCCACTCTTTTCACAATTCCTGTGCTAGTCAGACGACATACCGGATCAAGACAGCGTCCAGTTTAGAAATGAACGGCACATTCCACTGTTACAGGAGTTTTTGTCATGGTCGCTGTGCTTCCCGTGTGACAGTTGTAGCCCCGTTTCCCCGGATGAAGATAACTACTGCGTCTGTTGTGTCAGCTCCGGTGTTATTTAGTTAAATCACATTTTTGGTTGTGTGTTACACAGAGCTGCGCACAGAAAGGCAGCATGAGTTTGTTTTCTCAGTTACCAAAGGGGGTTTTTCATTTTTAGCACTTTGGCTCCCTCTTTTGGTGACTGAGTCACATTACCGTCAAGCTCTTAAGTTGGAACAGGTGTGTTCCATTTGTTTGAGCTTGACGGTATAAATCACTTATTAGTTTTGTGTGTGTTCATTTTGTGTGGGTGTGTTTTGAGTTGGTTTTTGTGTGGGGTTTTTATTTGTACACTATTTAGTGTCTGGGGTCGTGACCCTGCAGTTCTGTCTGGAAAACAAAAAAGGACCCAAGCAACTTTATGTTAGTCTTAGTCTTTCTTTTTATTTCTTTCAGTTTCACCTCCCAGGGTTTGATGGGACGGTCCCCTGGGGGGTCATGGGGGGGGTAATTGGGTTGTTTTTTCTTTTTTCTTTTTTTTTTGTTTTGTTTTTTGTTATGCCCTCTCTTCTCCTCTGACTCCAGCTGGGTGAGCCGTGGTGTCGGCGTTGCTGGAGTGGTGCAGTTTGGTTATGCTGGGCATTTCCCAGGTAACCTCTGCACCTGGGGGGGGGGGGGGGGGGGGGGGGGGGGGGGGGGGTGTTTTTGTTTGTTGTTTCCCTGTTCCACCTCCGGCTTCAGCACGCCTTTGAGCCGTCTGCCATCGGCGTGGCTGAGGTTTGGGGCAGTGGGATATACCCGCAGCTGGTGGCTGGTTTAGAAGTCGGAGGAGTGGCGCTGTTTTGTGCCGTCTGCCATGACCGCTGTTCCACTCCTCCCGGTTGGCTTCTGGGGTATAGTCACGGTTGGTGACACTGGACGTGCTTCCAGTTTCCACTGCGCCAAGGGGGTGGGGTTGGGGTTGTTTTGTTTGTATGTTTTTTTTTTTCTCCTTTTGTTTTTCCCCCCAGTTTCCGCCCTCAGGGTTTGACTGTGGTGTCCTCTGGGGGGGAAAGGGCTGTGGGTCCATCTAGCCATAGACGGCCGGGGCTGGGTCCGTTGGTCATGAGGGGAGGCGTCTCCTGGGGTTGATGGAATGGTCCTCTGGGAGGCGCTGGGAGTCCCCGTGGGTGACGTTGGATCCCAGAGGGACCTCGGCTGTGGTTATTACTCCTGGAGCTGGCGGGATGTCCTCTGGGGGGTGTTGGTCCCTACATGTCGTTGGGGGGGGGGGGGGGGGGTGTGTGTTAGTGTTTTTATTTGTTAGTTTAAGTTTGGGTTTTTCTTTTCTCCCCTTCCCGGGGTTTGATGGAACGGGCCTCTGGGGAGGGGGGGGTGTTTTGGTTGTTTGTGTTTGTCTTTTTTGTTTTATGACTAATCAGACTGTGAACATGGTTGGACAAAGGCTGACCGCACAGGTTCAAGAACTCCTGGCCACACCTGTGCTAATTGACTGATAGAAACAAGGGCAAAGATGCAGCCAGAGGAGAAGACATCTACCGTTCTGTTAGATGAAGATTCTGTTGGAAGATGAATGCGGATACGGTTTCCAGCCATGGTCCCTGGAGGGGGGTGTTTCTCCTGGGCCAGGTTTGTGTGGTCGCCGGGAGGCTTCCCGTGAGGGTGGGGTACTGTTGTATTGCTGGGGGGCCTGGCTGCCTTTTTGTTTCTGTCTTTTGTTTTTCCTTCCAGGTGGCTTGCATTTGGGACTGAGTGGCTGTGTAGCTGAGTTTATTAGGACCTCACCCTGATCACCTGAGGCTGATCACCTGCGGCTCATCAGGACTCACAGCTGTGGTGCATCTACATGGATTTGTACATGGTGGCATTTAAGACTGGAGTACACAGTGTGTATTTGCCAGAGACTCGACCTTGTGACCAGACGCGTGAGATCGTCGTCTCGGGAGCCATCTCATCATCAGTGGATGCAGAGAACGTCCAGGTTTGATGCATGGTCTGTGAAAGAGGAGAGGGTGAGGTCTCACGCTCGTCAGCACACTTCCTGAGGTACGTTAGATTTTGTGACTAACATTTATACAGTCAGTAAATGTGGTGTCCCTCACACCTTATTATATTGAGCTGTATGTTGGTCGTTTAAATCAGCTTCCGCTGCAGTGAGTTTGTGAACTGGATGTTCTATGCCTGCAGGGTGGGAAGCTGATTAGTAATTAAGCCAGGAAGTGTTTGCTGTTTGTGCACCTTTGAGCGTTCTCTCTGTGTGTTGAGTGTGGACTCACATAATGATTCCTTCTTTCACAGACTCGGTTTGTCGCGGCCACCTGGGGGGTGTCGGCAGGGTCCTTGGGTCCGAACCAGTTCTGGCTCCGGACCGTTAGCGCTGCTGGGAGCGCACCGCAATCCACCACGCCAGACCGCGCACTTTTATATTTTTCACAGCACTGTTATGTTCATTAAACTCTGTTATCCTTTGTACCATGCTCTGCTTATTTTATACTGGGTCCTTCAAACGCTGGTCGGTTCTCCGGGCTGCGTCCGACACATAACAATGTCCACATCTTCAGCCTTTTTGTGAAAGTCAGACGAGGTCCCGGATCAACAAAGCCTTCACGTTGGAAATGATCTGGTTGTTCCAGTGGGGTGTCAGCCTGTCGATGGGGGCTGGGAGCGCGCCGCGCTCTCAGCAGTTGTGGGCGGTCTTTAAACTGTCTGGATCACTCCTTAATCTGTGTAATCCCCATAAAATTGTCCCTGAAAGCCAAATTAATTTTCCGAACGGTGTCCACCTGGAGGTCTCTCACAGTTTCTGGAAAAAAATTGATGCAGCAAAGCTCCAAATCATTCAGACATTTATTTGCAATAAAAAATAGACGAGAGGGGTGGACCACTGCTCACTCAAAGCCTGCTCACAGGCGAATGACGCAACCGACAGGCGTGAAAAAACTCACGCATGCGCACGAAGGTTCAAGCTTGGCTGATGCAATCACACTGATTCAAATCCATATGGTTTTTGAAAAATATAAAAAGGTCGGATACTTACCTCGTATGTTTTTACATCAGCCAAGCTTGAACCTTTGTGCACATGCGTGAGTTTTTCCACGCCTGTCGGTTGCGTCATTCGCCTGTGGGCAGGCTTTGAGTGAGCACTGCTCCACCCCTCTCGTCGTTGTTTCATTGCAAGGAAATGGCGGAATGATTTGGACTTTTTTTCCATCAGAATTTTTTCAGAAACTGTTAGAGACAGGCAGCTGGAAACCATTCGAAAAATGTATCTGGCTTTCGGTGAAAATTTTATGGGCTTCACAGAGAATAAGGAGTGTTACTACAGTTTTAAGGACGGCCCACAATGGCGCACAGTGCACCGCGCTCCGAGCTGCCATAGAGAGGCAGAAACCACCACATCATTTCTAAACGGATGGCTGTGTGGAGCCGGGACCGTCGTGTGCAATTTCTCTGGTTATCACAAGAGCTGGACATCAGCCATTTTCCGGCAGATTTCACTTTTAACAAGAGATTTTGTCATGGAAAGCCACGCTGAGGCTTCGCGCGTCACGACCGATTTGCTGATGAAGCGAGACAAAGGAACACCTCCGTGTCAGAGCGTCAGAGGACATGGCTGATGTCCAGCTCTTGTGATAACCAGAGAAATTGCACACGACGGTCCCGGCTCCACACAGCCATCCGTTTAGAAACCAACAAGTCAGACTTCTTTCCTGATCTCATCTCCCCTGACTTTGATAGAGATGGTGGCCATGGTTGGTTCTCATATTTGAAGAACTCTTCCAGTTTTCCCTCTCGAGATCGGCAGGCAATGTATAGTCTAGAGAATAAGACACAGTCATCCTTCAATGCAGATACCTGATTTTTCTTTTTCGACTGACGTTGACTTTCAGAGAACAGTGACAACTTGTTCTTGTTGATGGGCTGAGTAATTGACTTTGCTTGAGTTGTGATCCGTTCAGCTACAAATGTTTCAAACTGACGTCGTCCTAACTCATACATCTCTGACACTTTCTGCAGCTGACTGGCTTGTGACAACTTTGCTGTCAAGAGTCAACAAATCCTTGCTGTCTTCCAGAAAAGGACTTCCAAGATGCTCAATGACCTTCTTGAGAGCACTTACTTCCTTTACAAAGGAATTCTGCGTGCTAGCTGTCTGCTCATGATGTTTACCATTGCTGGATTTCTCTGATTTGTTCTGAAAGTCACAAATAAGCTGACTGACCGACTGACTGTTAAGTTATATTTATCTATATATGGGATAAGATTGTCTGATATTGAAATATGAATAATTGTACAACTGGTGAAATTTGGTCACTGGGGGGCTTATATGAAATTTCCAACACTTTGATGATAGATAGTTTCTCTGTTGTTCTCTTGAAGTTTGCCAAGTTTCAGAATTTTAGATTAATAAATATAAAAGCTATCCCAATATTAGGATGTGCTTATGATTACGGTTAAGCGGCAAAATATTACTTCCCACAGTCACCACCAGGGGGCTCTGCCAACTTGTTTCCATATCCAGAAATGCTCACCTGGGGTCACTCTACAAGTGTGCCAGGTTTCATGTTTTCATACCAAAAACGCACAAAATGATGTCCACACCAGCCTTACATCTCCCGCTGCCCCCAACAGGCCTCATCATCACATCAGGCAGCAGGGGAGGAGCTGTCAAATTCATGGCGGTGCTGAAATGACTACAAAATAATTTTTCTTGTGAAGTTCAGAGTGCACCCTGACATGATAAAACCAAGAAGAGACAACAATAAAATGAATCCGATCCACCTTATTCCTGAGAGCTGCTGTAGAACTGATTCTGGGTGAAACTTCCTGTGAGACATTGGATGTAGCAGTGAGCCATTGTTCTCTAGTGGATTTCGTTTCCCGGACTGGTTTATTTTAAAGTTTATTGTTTTCCTTTCTAAACGATGATCAGCTCCTGTGTTCTTGCACGGCTCGGGAACATGTTGCACTGATCGCTTTTGTACGAACAACCAGACGAAGTTAAATCTGCGGCTACAACAGCGTTGTTTTGAACATGCAGCCGGACTGAGAGAGTTTCCATTGCAGACCAAGAGATGAGGAGCACAGAAGGATGTGGCTGAAAAAACTCCACTGATAAGTGATGACTGTATTTTTTAGAGATCCAGATATTTGGGGCAGAGCAGAACCTTCTTTCAACAAATTCACCCACTAATGTTGGAAGCAGATGTGAAAAGTAGAAATTCTGCAGGTGTTTCATGTGTCTGTTGTTGGGAAAGTGTAGGAACACGGACCCACAACAGGGGGCGCAAATGAACGGACAATGGAGAAAGTCAAATCACAAAGTTTTACTGTTGTGAATTCACACAACAAACACAACAGATTACAAATACAGCAGTAACCGAATTCCAAAGGTGTCGTGTGGGCAGGCTCGACGATAGGAGACGTCTGTCCGAGTCGAACCGGAACCACCCGATTTCCTCTGCCACCGAACCCCGGGGATACTGGAGCCGCCAAGTCCCGAACCCCAGGTGGCCACTGCCTCCGCTCGTCGGATCCGGTACTGCTGGCCAGGAACAGAAACAGTCAGGTGTGGGTGCGGCTGCACCCAGCAACACACAGGGTGGAAACACCACCTCCACCTCTTGTCAGGAAAATACAGGTGAGTGCAGGAATGTGAGTACTTATCCAAAATACAGTCTCCTGCTGTCTTTTCTCTTTCTGTGTAAAGGCAAGAAGTATTTAATGGTCAAAAGATGATCTGTTTGGCTGGATACGTTACCTCCTTGGTAGAGCGATATCTCGGCAATGAGGTGGAGATGCCGTCCTACTGATATACCTCCCTGTTGATTGATATCAGCTGTCTCGTCTCAGGTGATGGGTGACAGCTGTCACCCTGGCTGCTCCTGTGAGGCGGCAGCGCCCTCTGGTGCCTGGAGCCCGCACTCCAGACAGGGCGCCCTCTGGTGGTGGTGGGCCAGCAGTACCTCCTCTTCAGCGGCCCACACAACATCTGTAAAGACTTTGTCAAATGAAATGTCCACCTGCAGGTGTTGAGTTGGTGTCCAGCTGCAGACAGACACGTCGCTGTCAAACTGGACCTGGAGGGATGTAAAAATCTGTCTTAGAGTTTATTTTATTGAAGGCTCACATGTTTTCTGTCACATTGGTTCATCCATTATAATGAACTAAAGTTACCCACCTGGTGACCTGCTGTTTGTATTCGACTTGATGCTGAAACTTGAACCCAGGCTCAGTGATCAGGGACTTTAAGGCTTCTCTGGACTGTACGTCTGCCTTCTGGTCAATAAGTTGTGTCCTAAGACCTCTTGTAGCAGAACTGGACTGACTTTATTACTGTGCAGGTCCTGATGCTCCTCAGAGCTTTTCAGATCGTTCACTACCTCCCGTCCGGAGCGAGAGTTAAGAAAAGGAGCTAAAAATGCTCCTGTATGTTATCTAAGACCACTTCTTCATGTCGTCCTCTCTGTATTTGTAGACAGCTCGACTGTAATGTTGTCTCCTTTGAGCTGGGACAGCTGCTGTTTACATCTCTAAGACTTGCAGAAAGTAGATTAGTGTGAACAGTTAACATGTAAACAAACACTGGTTCCGGTTCATAGTGGAAGTCTCACTCATAATTCACACAAAGCCTCATGGGGGCTCAGAATACGGTGGACACCAAGACAAGACAGAAGACAGATCTTCTGACCAGGCACCTTCAAAGCTTCTGCACATTTCATCAGTCCATCGTGTCCAGTGTCTTTTTTTTTCATGGTGTTGTGTGTTGGGGGGCAGTACTAAGAAAAAGGACACTCTCGGGCTGAATCGGCTCATGAAGAAGGCGGGCTCAGTGGTTGGACTGTGTCTGGACTCTGTGGAGAAGGTGGTGGAACAGAGGACGCTCTCCATGATCAGGGCGATCCTGTCCAATCAGAGCAACCTCTGTCTGTCTGTCTGTCTGTCTGTCTGTCTGTCTGTCTGTCTGTCTGTCTGTCTGTCTGTCTGTCTGTCTGTCTGTCTGTCTGTCTGTCTGTCTGTCTGTCTGTCTGTCTGTCTGTCTGTCTGTCTGTCTGTCTGTCTGTCTACCTACCTACCTATCTATCTATCTATCTATCTATCTAATCTTCCTTCCTTCCTTCCTTCACACTTGCACAAATTTGATCTTGCCTGCCAGTGAGTAAAAGTAAACCTGTCATAAACACTGCGCATCTGAATTCGAAAGTGAGCTCATGGCGAGATGTTACATCTACAATAAACATAATTTTACAGATACATTATGTAACTCGTAAGAAGGAATGAAAATGCAACTCTTTTACCAATCCATTACAATATATGTATATTATAAATAATTGCCTTTGAGACAAGATTCCAAATACGTTCTCCACCACATAACATGCACAAGACAACCTGCAGCTGTGGATAATTTCTCTGTGATTCTGGGAGTGATGACAGATGGTTTCATCACCCACATTCTGAGAGCTAATGCATCATCGGCTATGAAATGATTATTTTAAATGTGGCATCAAGCAGGACAAATGGGACGCATTGGCATGATGAAGCACGCGGCAGTACAGGGATCAAACAGGGAAGGGGTGTGGCAACTCCCCACAGTCAGATTATTAAGTTCCCTGAAAATATTTGGTTCAGTTGAAGGGCATCTTCAGTTGAAGGGCATCTAGTAGCCTTGATCTGGATGAAATCCTCTACAACATCCAACTCCCCGACTGTTGAGTTTTCAGTGGAGAGAACAGCTCAGCCACTCAGCTGCTCCTGGAACTCCCCGTGGAGCTCCTCAGGTATGTCTGGATCATTTTGAACTTGGAAAACGATCTCTCAGCTGACGCCACCGTCACGGGAAACGTCAGAAACAAGAGGACTCATCAGCGGGCTGCTGGCTGTGCAGGAAAATCCAAAACTGTCTCATTTAGTCATCTTTGCCCTCTTCTCTTTCTTTTCTGTCCTTTCTGTTGTTCTACTGGATTAATGTTTGTAGGAAAACATTTTTCCAAGAGGTCTTTGGTGTCACTAGTTGTCATAAATCGAACTATGTCATTGGTCGACATGATGGCAGCGTGTAGCTTACCCAGCATTCATCACTGCACAGCATCTTATGAAACACCCCAACAGACATTTGGTTATTAGTTTCTTTCTTGTAAATTTAGCCTATTATGCATTAAAAAATATACCATTTTGGAATATACTGCTCTTAACTATTCAACAATTGACAGTGATAGTTTAACCCCCAAAACACCAATCAACTGCAAATTCTGAATGATCCACAAACTGTTAACTGCAAAATGTAAATACTGAAAAAAATCTCACAAAACATTAATATCATTCAGTATGTATATATATATATATATATATATATATATATATATATATACTCTACTCTACTGGTGGTTGGCTCTCACTGCGGTATTGTATAACTTCCTGTTCCGGAGCACAGCGGTGTTTTGCTGTATCTGTTAGCTGTTTAATCTGCGTAGTTAGATTGATCTAGTTAACTAGATAATGATTTGTTTCACTGTGTAATCTTCACTAAAGCACTCCCTCTGTTGAATCACCTCTAAATTATTTACTCATTATTCACTTTGTGTGTTTTTAGGAATCCGCTAGCTTAGCACAGCTACTAGCTCTTAGCCGGTTTAGCATGGCGGCTTCTCCTGTCTCTCCCGCACTTCTCTGCTCTGGGTGTGAAATGTTTAGTTATTCCTCTGCCTCCTTTAGCAGTAATGGTACTTGTAATAAGTGTAGCTTATTCGTAGCTTTGGAGGCCAGGCTGGGCGAATTGGAGACTCAGCTCCGCACCTTGGAAAATCCTACAGCTAGCCAGGCCCCTGTAGTTGGTGCGGACCAAGGTAGCTTAGCCGCCATTAGCTGTCCCCCAGCAGATCCCGAGCAGGCGGGAAAGCAGGCCGGCTGGGTGACTGTGAGGAAGAAGCATAGTCCTAAACACAAGCCCCCTGTACACCACCAACCCGTTCACATCTCTAACCGTTTTTCCCCATTCGACAACACACCCGCCGAGGAACAAACTCTGGTTATTGGCGACTCTGTTTTGAGAAATGTGAAGTTAGCGACACCAGCAACCATAGTCAATTGTCTTCCGGGGGCCAGAGCAGGCAACATTGAAGGAAATTTGAAACTGCTGGCTAAGGCTAAGCGTAAATTTGGTAAGATTGTAATTCACGTCGGCAGAAATGACACCCGGTTACGCCAATCGGAGGTCACTAAAATTAACATTGAATCGGTGTGTAACTTTGCAAAAACAATGTCGGACTCTGTAGTTTTCTCTGGGCCCCTCCCCAATTGGACCGGGAGTGACATGTTTAGCCGCATGTTCTCCCTGAATTGCTGGCTGTCTGAGTGGTGTCCAAAAAATGAGGTGGGCTTCATAGATAATTGGCAAAGCTTCTGGGGAAAACCTGGTCTTGTTAGAAGAGACGGCATCCATCCCACTTTGGATGGAGCAGCTCTCATTTCTAGAAATCTGGCCAATTTTCTTAAATCCTCCAAACCGTGACTATCCAGGGTTGGGACCAGGAAGCAGAGTTGTAGTCTTACACACCTCTCTGCAGCTTCTCTCCCCCTGCCATCCCCTCATTACCCCATCCCCGTAGAGACGGTGCCTGCTCCCAGACCACCAATAACCAGTAAAATTCTATTTAAGCATAAAAATTCAAAAAGAAAAAATAATATAGCACCTTCAACTGCACCACAGACTAAAACAGTTAAATGTGGTCTATTAAACATTAGATCTCTCTCTTCTAAGTCCTTGTTAGTAAATGATATAATAATTGATCAACATATTGATTTATTCTGCCTTACAGAAACCTGGTTACAGCAGGATGAATATGTTAGTTTAAATGAGTCAACACCCCCGAGTCACACTAACTGCCAGAACGCTCGTAGCACGGCCGAGGAGGAGGATTAGCAGCAATCTTCCACTCCAGCTTATTAATTAATCAAAAACTCAGACAGAGCTTTAATTCATTTGAAAGCTTGACTCTTAGTATTGTCCATCCAAATTGGAAGTCCCAAAAACCAGTTTTATTTGTTGTTATCTATCGTCCACCTGGTCGTTACTGTGAGTTTCTCTGTGAATTTTCAGACCTTTTGTCCAGAGGTGTCAAGTAACGAAGTACAAATACTTCATTACTGTAGTCAGGCTCGGACTGATAAGCTGTGATTTTGGGCATTTGCCCGGTGGGCCGCTGCGCGTTTAGACGTGCGTGGGCCGGCCGTCCCATATTTATAGAGATTATGGAAATATACAGTGTTCTCGAACCGCGCGCTGCTGTCAACACGAGGAAAGTCCGTGATCGGTGAAGCTACAGCATTTAATCGGCGCACCTGCAGAACCACTTCCTGAATTTGTGTCAAAATAAAAGTTCTGTAGTGTTTCATACACGGCGCAGTCTTATTCTAGGTTTCACTTTTGTTTCCGTTTGATCACACAACGGAGACTTACATTTGGCGCTATATAAAAAAATTGATTGATTGATTGATTGATCGAGCACAATGATTGACATGACCAACAGCCAATGACAATTGGAGAAGCATATCGGGTGGCCAATCAGATTGCAAGACGAGCAGGTGGCCGCTCCCGCCCCTGTGAATGGACTGGGCTTCTCTCCGCTCTCCTACTGATTACAAGGTTGGAATCGTTTCTTTTATCCTAATTAACTGTGCTTTACTTTTGTTAATCTTTAAATGCAACAGCTACGGACTTCAGCTCCTTAATTTGCTGCTGTGTGAATCCTAGCAGTGGTTACACATTACCTCTCTCTCTCTCTCACACACACACTTTGGAGACACAAAAACTTTTTTCCACTTGTGTGCTGCTTTTGCTTCCATTTTGTCAGACCCGGTGCCAGAAAAAAAAAAATATTAAGGGGGCGATGAGTTTATCATCACCCCCCCTCCCCCCCCAAAAAAGTGCGCACGGGAGGAGACGTGCGCTCCTGTAAAGCTCGTGTATTTACGCTGTAAGAGACTGACTAAGAGTGAAGAGTGATGACAGTATTTTTTTAAATTATTATTTGAACGTATAGACGCTCGATCAAGTGATCTCCTGCATTCCACACAGAGCTGGTGTTCTGTCGAGATGAGGTGCGCCAACTTTTGACACTCTGAGCTGTGACGTACCTTCGCATTGTCCAATAGGAACGACACAGAAGACTCGTGGCAGAAACCACAGATCTCTACAAAACATTAACTGTGACAGGACTGCTCATTTATAGAGCAGTTTTCTGAAGAAAAATCATTGGAAATGTTTTTTTGTTGTTAACTCAAAATTTCTGATTACTGTTAAAAAAAAGTTTAGAACACTTGTAATTAAAATAGGTAAATAAATCAATATGTGGTTCTTTAGAAACCTTTCATCTGTATTAAAACCACCTGTTACTTCAGATGAGATAATTTCTTGTTTAACATAAGGAACCTCAGACATTTATTTTTAGACAAATAAAATAACATGGAAACTTGTATATTTTTTGAAGTCTGGTAGATTATTTATATCTTATTTCAACCAGAAAAATAAACACTAAATAAATACAAATGTTTATTATAAATGCAAAAGGAAATAATTTAACAATGACTGCAGTGTGATTGTAAAGTAGGATTTCTGTGACATAAACCTCATGATGTTTTACATATATAGTCATTTAAACTTGTAATTTCGTCAAAATATGTAATTGACTTTAATGTTATCAGGACGCCCCCTCGTGGCGCCGGGAACACGTTTTGTACTATGATCAAGGTGAAATGACAGTGAAAGTGTGTGTTTAGGTGTATAGTATTTGTTCATTGGGGGTTCGGTATGGACGGGAGGGTGTGCGTGTTTGGGGGTGGATTCGTCGGGCCAATAGTGGGCTGGTCCAGAGGAAAAATGCCAGGGCTGAAATTTGTTCCCAGTCCGACCCTGACTGTAGTTAAGTCAGCCTACTTCTGACTTCTACTCATTACATTTTCACACAAGTATCTGTACTTTCTATTCCTTACAATTTTAAAAGAACAGCCTCGTTACTCTTGGCTTCAGTTTAATGTTTATATATATATTTCACGTCATGTGCGCCTGTAATCAACTTTTCTGCCGCACGGCTTTGCTTTGAACCGTGAACCAATCGAAGCAGTGGTTCGCAGATTGACGACCTATTGCTTTGTTTATTCTTTCTTTCTTTCGCTTAATTTCCCCCCGCTAAAACCCTAAAGAGCATACTTCTGTGAGTATTATTTACCTTTTCTATGTTAAACCGACCTGTTATGGTCTTCTGATGATGAACAGTTGATAGATGTATTTTATAACTTAAAAACGAGAGCGACGCTAATGCGTTAGCATGTCTATGGCATTTTCAATGTTAAAAGTTAGCATTAAGCAATTTCAACTCTCATCACGTTCGGGTGCATTTGTTTTCAAATTGTAATATTTCTTAAATTTATTTTTGTTTATATATTAATAATCTAATGATTATTATATACAATTTTAGAGAAAGAGGCAAAAAGAACTTGAATAGAAACACAACAGAAAATATAAAAGCAACTAACAATGAACATACATAAATAAATAAATAAATACATACATACAGAAGTAAATAAGTGTTTCCTAGTGACTTTTACACTTCCACTTCATCCCTGTCTTATTTAAGTTTAATGACAGTTTGTTTCAGTCAAATCATATTTTCAATGTGTTAATTTCTTCAGTGATTTCCTCCAGAACTTTCTGCCAAACTAGAAAACTGCTGCATCCTAGTAAGAGCAGAATACTACTGGAATTAATTTGAATAAGGAATGTTGGGTTTGTTTGTTTTTTCCTTCACTAAATGGATGCTGCACTCACTGCAGTTTATTGTCTGGAATAGTCCCAGATTGCATTTCAGAGCTTCTAGAATTCAGACATTTTCGTGCAGGTGGTGTTGGGGGGTAATTTTGGGTTTTGGGTCTTGGGCCACATGTAGAACGAATCAGTTTTTAAATTAAGCTTTCAGTTCATACGTGGTCTGTCCATAAATTAACGGTCCTTTTTATTTTTTTTAAAAACTATATGGATTTCATTCATATGTTTTTACGTCAGACATGCTTGAACCCTCGTGCGCATGCGTAGCTTAGAAATGATCCAGTGGTTTGTGCCGCATCGTCGCAGCTCGCAGCGCGGCGCACCGACCGTGCTTAAAGGGGTGCTTAAAGCTGTAGTTAAAGTCCTTATTCTCTGTGAAGCCCGTAAAATTTTCACTGAAAGCCAGATAAATTTTTTGAATGGTTTCTAGGTGCCAGTCTCTAACAGCTTCTGAAAAAATTCTGATGGAAAAAAAGTCCTTTTCATTCCGCCATTTCCAGACAATGAAAATCCGATGAGGGGGCGGGACCACTCCTTCCACAAGGCGTGCTCACAGGCGAATGACGTCACCGACAGGCGTGGAAAAACTCACGCATGCGCACGAGGGTTCAAGCATGTCTGACGTAAAAACGTATGAATGAAATCCATATAGTTTTTGAAAAAAATAAAAAGGTACGAGACTTTATGGACAGACCTCATATAGTGGCATCTACCTTTTTTTTTTTTTTTTAAAGGTTACTTTATACTTTTATACTTTAAGTAGGTTTTGGAGCACATACTTTTTCACTTTTACTTGAGTAAAGAGGTCAAGTTGATACTTCAACTTTTACCAGAGTGTTTTTAAACTGCAGTATCTATACTTCTACTTAAGTAACAAATGTGTGTACTTTTGACACCACTGCTTTTGTCTGACTTAGTGCTTAGCTCAGATAAGATAATTATAGTGGACGATTTTACATCCACATAGATGCTGAGAGTGACAGCCTCAACACTGCATTTAATCTATTATTAGACTCAGTTGACTTTGCTCAAAATGTAAATGAGTCCACCCACCACTTTAACCACACTTTAGATCTTGTTCTGACATATGGCATAGAAATTGAAAACTTAACAGTATTCCCTGAAAACCCCCTTCTGTCTGATCATTTCTTAATAACATTTACATTTACTTTAAAGGACTACCCAGCAGTGGGGAATAAGTTTCATTACAGTAGAAGTCTTTCGGAAAGCGCTGTAACTCGGTTTAAGGATATGATTCCTTCTTTATGTTCTCCAATGCCATATACCAACACAGTGCAGAGTAGCTACCTAAACTCTGTGAGTGAGATAGATTATCTCGTCAATAGTTTTACATCCTCATTGAGCACAACTTTGGATGCTGTAGCTCCTCTGAAAAAGAGAGCCTTAAATCAGAAGTGCCTGACTCCATGGTATAACTCACAAACTCGCAGCTTAAATAGATAACCCGTAAGTTGAAGAGGAAATGGCATCTCACTAATTTAGAAGATCTTCACTTAGCCTGGAAAAAGAGTCTGTTGCTCTATAAAAAAGCCCTCCGTAAAGCTAGGACATCTTACTACTCATCACTAATTGACGAAAATAAGAACAACCCCAGGTTTCTTTTCAGCACTGTAGCCAGACTGACAAAGAGTCAGAGCTCTATTGAGCCGAGCATTCCTTTAACTAGTAATGACTTCATGACTTTCTTTGCTAATAAAATTTTAACTATTAGAGAAAAAATTACTCATAACCATCCCAAAGACATATCATTATCTTTGGCTGCTTTCAGTAATGCTGGTATTACTCCAATTGTTCTGTCTGAGTTATTTTCATTAGTCACTTCCTCCAAACCATCAACATGTCTATTAGACCCCATTCCTACCAGGCTGCTCAAGGAAGCCCTACCATTAATTAATGCTTCGATCTTAAATATGATCAATCTATCTTTATTAGTGGCTATGTACCATAGGCTTTTAAGGTGGCAGTAATTAAACCATTACTTAAAAAGCCATCACTTGACCCAGCTATCTTAGCTAATTATAGGCCAATCTCCAACCTTCCTTTTCTTTCAAAAATTCTTGAAAGGGTAGTTGTAAAACAGCTAACTGATCATCTGCAGAGGAATGGTCTATTTGAAGAGTTTCAGTCAGGTTTTAGAATTCATCATAGTACAGAAACAGCATTAGTGAAGGTTACAAATGATCTTCTTATGGCCTCAGACAGTGGACTCATCTCTGTGCTTGTTCTGTTAGACCTCAGTGCTGCTTTTGATACTATTGACCATAAAATTTATTACAGAGATTAGAGGATACCATAGGTATTAAAGGCACTGCGTTGCGGTGGTTTGAATCATATTTATCTAATAGATTACAATTTGTTCATGTAAATTGGGAATCTTCTTCACAGACTAAGGTTAATTATGGAGTTCCACAAGGTTCTGTGCTAGGACCAATTTTATTCACTTTATACATGCTTTCCTTAGGCAGTATTATTAGAAAGCATTGCTTAAATTTTCATTGTTACGCAGATGATACCCAGCTTTATCTATCCATGAAGCCAGAGGACACACACCAATTAGTTAAACTGCAGGAATGTCTTACAGACATAAAGACATGGATGACCTCTAATTTCCTGCTTTTAAATTCATATAAAACTGAAGTTATTATACTTGGCCCCACAAATCTTAGAAACATGGTGTCTAACCAGATCCTTACTCTGGATGGCATTACCCCAACCTCTAGTAATACTGTGAGAAATCCTTAAACCTAGTTACAGCGCTTTCTGAAAGACTTCGAGTGTAATGAAACTTATTCCCCACTGCTGGGTAGTCCATCAGAGTAAATGTAAATGTTATTAAGAAATGATCAGACAGAAGGGAGTTTTCAGGGAATACTGTTAAGTCTTCTATTTCCATACCATAAGTCAGAACAAGATCTAAGATATGATTAAAGTGGTGGGTGGACTCATTTACTTTTTGAGCAAAGCCAATAGAGTCTAATAATAGATTAAATGCAGTGTTGAGGCTGTCATTCTCAGCATCTGTGTGGATGTTAAAATCGCCCACTATAATTATCTTATCTGAGCTAAGCACTACGTCAGACAAAAGGTCTGAAAATTCACAGAGAAACTCACAGTAACGACCAGGTGGACGATAGATAATAACAAATAAAACTGGTTTTTGGGACTTCCAATTTGGATGGACAAGACTAAGAGTCAAGCTTTCAAATGAATTAAAGCTCTGTCTGGGTTTTTGATTCATTAATAAGCTGGAATGGAAGATTGCTGCTAATCCTCCGCCTCGGCCCGTGCTACGAGCATTCTGACAGTTAGTGTGACTCGGGGGTGTTGACTCATTTAAAGTAACATATTCATCCTGCTGTAACCAGGTTTCTGTAAGGCAGAATAAATCAATATGTTGATCAATTATTATATCATTTACCAACAGGGACTTAGAAGAGAGAGACCTAATGTTTAATAGACCACATTTAACTGTTTTAGTCTGTGGTGCAGTTGAAGGTGCTATATTATTTTTTCTTTTTGAATTTTTATGCTTAAATAGATTTTTGCTGGTTATTGGTGGTCTGGGAGCAGACACCGTCTCTACGGGGATGGGGTAATGAGGGGATGGCAGGGGGAGAGAAGCTGCAGAGAGGTGTGTAAGACTACAACTCTGCTTCCTGGTCCCAACCCTGGATAGTCACGGTTTGGAGGATTTAAGAAAATTGGCCAGATTTCTAGAAATGAGAGCTGCTCCATCCAAAGTGGGATGGATGCTGTCTCTCCTAACAAGACCAGGTTTTCCCCAGAAGCTTTGCCAATTATCTATGAAGCCCACCTCATTTTTTGGACACCACTCAGACAGCCAGCAATTCAAGGAGAACATGCGGCTAAACATGTCACTCCCGGTCCGATTGGGGAGGGGCCCAGAGAAAACTACAGAGTCCGACATTGTTTTTGCAAAGTTACACACCGATTTAATGTTAATTTTAGTGACCTCCGATTGGCGTAACCGGGTGTCATTACTGCCGACGTGAATTACAATCTTACCAAATTTACGCTTAGCCTTAGCCAGCAGTTTCATATTTCCTTCAATGTCGCCTGCTCTGGCCCCCGGAAGACAATTGACTATGGTTGCTGGTGTCGCTAACTTCACATTTCTCAAAACAGAGTCGGCAATAACCAGAGTTTGATCCTCGGCGGGTGTGTCGTCGAGTGGGGAAAAACGGTTAGAAATGTGAACGGGTTGGCGGTGTACACGGGGCTTCTGTTTAGGACTACGCTTCCTCCTCACAGTCACCCAGTCGGCCTGCTTTCCCGGCTGCTCGGGATCTGCCAGAGGGTAACTAACGGCGGCTAAGCTACCTTGGTCCGCACCGACTACAGGGGCCTGGCTAGCTGTAGAATTTTCCACGGTGCGGAGCCAAGTCTCCAATTCGCCCAGCCTGGCCTCCAAAGCTATGAATAAGCTACACTTATTACAAGTACCGTTACTGCTAAAGGAGGCCGAGGAATAACTAAACATTTCACACCCAGAGCAGAAAAGTGCGGGAGAGACAGGAGAAGCCGCCATGCTAAATCGGCTAAGAGCTAGTAGCTACGCTAAGCTAGCGGATTCCTAAAAACACGCAAAGTGAATAATGTGTCAATAATTTAGAGGTGATTCAGCAGAAGGAGTGCTTTAGTTAAGGCACGTAAAGATTACACTGGGAAACAAATCGTAATCTAGATAACTAGATCAATCTAACTGCTCAGATTAAACAGCTAACAGATACAGAAAAACACCGCTGTGCTCCGGAACAGGAAGTGATACAATACCGCAGTGAGATCCAACCACCAGTGATTAGAAAGGTCTTGTCTCAGAGTGATGCTGAAAAACTAATTCATGCATTTATTTCCTCTAGGCTGGACTATTCTAATTCATTATTATCAGGTTGTCCTAAAAGTTCCCTGAAAAGCCTTCAGTTAATTCAAAATGCTGCAGCTAGAGTACTGACAGGGACTAGAAGGAGAGAGCATATTTCACCCATATTGGCCTCTCTTCATTGGCTTCCTGTTAATTCTAGAATAGAATTTAAAATTCTTCTTCTTACTTATAAGGTTTTGAATAATCAGGTCCCATCTTATCTTAGGGACCTCTTAGTACCATATCACCCCAATAGAGCGCTTCGCTCTCAGACTGCAGGCTTACTTGTAGTTCCTAGGGTTTTTAAGAGTAGAATGGGAGGCAGAGCCTTCAGCTTTCAGGCTCCTCTCCTGTGGAACCAGCTCCCAATTTGGATCAGGGAGACAGACACCCTGTCTACTTTTAAGATTAGGCTTAAAACTTTCCTTTTTGCTAAAGCTTATAGTTAGGGCTATTGGCACTAACCCTAACCCTAACCCTTCTGTAACACTAACCCTAACCCTTGTGCTCAATGGATTTTCTTTTCATTTACAAATGCTGTTATTTATAGTTAGACATCAACCTGTCCAGGGACTACAGGTGGAAATTAATATTTTTGCTATAACCTGGCACAATGCATCTTTACTGTTTTTTTAGGTCAATGTATTATTGTGCATTGTCCCTGAGAAATAAAATCATACCATACCATACCATACTGCCCCTCACAAAGTACAAACTCAAACTATTCTGTACTTTTAAATTTATTCAAAATCACAGTGGAATAAAAAATCAGGCCTGGGTCCTGGAGAACTTCTCTCACGGATGAGATCCGCTCATTCAGAACCCGGAACAATGAACACAAACAGTTTTTATAAAACTCAACATAGGCGTGACAAAGGCGGGCCTTTTGTAAAATCCTTTCCTTATTGGTCCCTGTGGGCATTCGAGGGAGGTCCAACCCCCTTCCCAAGACCCACGCAATAACGGGACATGTATGATATGTAATGTAATCTGACTCTCTTTGTCCTAAGTGGTAAAAACTGGTTAAATCCAGTTCCACATGCACAGTCCAACAGAAAACAAAGGGAAGTAAGAATAAGAAATAAGAGTAATAAGAATACAATCCGAAGTAAAATAACTACTTTAATACCAAAACATGTTAGGAAAACAAATAAAGAAAACAATAATTAAACACTCAAATATATCTAACAACAAATATATCTAACGACTTCCCCTCTTGACATGAACTGTCATGTCAGTCCATCTTCCCGGTGCCTCCAAGACCTCAGAGTCGTATCCCGGATGTCAGCCCTAAACATCCAGACAGACTTCAAACAGCCCCCCCCCCCCCCCCCCCCCCCCCCCCCAGGCACTGTTGTCAGCCTGTTTCAAGCTGAAAACCTCCACATTTCAGGCTCTATTGATCCAGGACGTCGTGAGAGAACAGAGAAGTTTCAGAAGAAGTCAGTTTCAGCATTTTATCCGGATATTCCACTGTTAAAGGAGATTTTTTTAATGAAAGACATGCGGACGGGTCCGCGCGTCGGGACGCAGCCGGCACGGTGCAGCGGCACAGGAAAAACACCTCCGTGTTGTTAACTATTTGTAAAATCCATGCGGCTTTTGATGGCTTTCAGTGGAGTGAGTATCTGAGAAATTGTTTTAACAGCTGGGCATGTTCCAACTTGTCCTTAAGGCTTCCAACAGAGGTGTTTTTCCTGTGGCGGAGCGTCGCGGCGGCGGTGAGCCGACGCTGCAATTGGTCTAAAAGTTATTGGACAAAAATTTATCGGAAGATAATTAGTCTGATAATGGTTTTTAAAGTTATCTAAAAAGATAATCCGATAATGAAAACATTATCTTTGATAATTATCTGTTATCGGATTATCGGAACTGTGCCCACCACTGTCAGGAGGTGGTAATGAGATGTTAAACGCAGTTCGTTATTCCATGTATACCAAACAATGCAGGACGCACGATTAACCTGAAACTCTGTGTGATCAAAAAATTCTCGCACGAATGAAAAATCAGTTGAAAAAGGGTCAAAACTCGCACTGGCACCAGTAGTTCATGGCAGTGTTCTATTTATTTTGACACCAGTTATATCAGATGGTTGTCTAAAATGGCATATTTTACAAAAGCACGTTTATCTGTAAACACCAACACACGACACACCTCACATTAACATGTTGGTTTACATAGAATGAATCAACCAATCAGTGTTACCGTTGGCACATTTTACCCAGAATGCCATCTGTCTGTGTTTCTTACAAAACTTCAGAATTAGTGCATTATTCAACATTAAAAGATATATGTTATATCTTAACTTTGCACAAATGACAGAATTGACGTTAATGGAGTTATTCTATCAGTATTCATTTTATTTATACACCAAACCGTAACTCAGCACTGCTTTATTTTCCAAGACCTCGGCCTGACGGCAGCACTGTGGTTGAGTAAAGAGTTGAGCTTTGTGGCTTCTCTCAGTTGCTTTTGTGCTGTAAGCCGTGCAGTAAACTGGAGTTCCCAGCAGGGGGCAGGATGCACAAAGACAGAATTGCTGACTCATTGTTTGGGTCTGTTGTTGCTTTTGATACTTCCAAAAGTGATCATGGTGTTAAAACTCAAAATCAGCTTGTTAGTAGTTGTAATTGTACCGGAGACAATACTGGAATTTATCGGTTATCTGTAACTTCTGATACATTTTTGGGTATTTTTGATTATCTTTATGATATTATGGAAGTGAATTTTTTGATTATCTGTGCCCACCACTGGTCCTGCACAAACTACGCACTGATCTCTAGCTACCATATGTGCAGCATTCCAAATCCATCTAATCCACAAATTCCAAGAACTGAAACCAGTTTCCCAATTTAACACCAAATCCTCAGTTAAATTCCCCACTTGTTCCATAACATCCATAAACCAAGAATACACTACAGGATTTCCACCTAACTGTCTTTGCTGCAGATTTATTTTTACTGTAAAATAAACCATAGGATTTTTACCTGACATATCTACTCCTAAAATTAATGAAATTCCAATATGTTGACTGTACAGTCCGAGGAGAGCAAAAAAAAAAAAAGCTCAAACTTTAACTTTTCCCATTTCACCTGAATGGGTGTTGAGATGGGTCGCCGTTGTTCTTTTCCCGAGAAACCCACCACAGGTACAGTAATCATAGGTGGTCTCAGTGACTCTTTCAGTGTTGAATACCTAGCTCCAGTGTCAACCAACATACGGTGGACCTTGCCCTTAATTTCCAGTTGTACAATTGGTTCTAAAAATTCCTCTTCAGAGCTACCTGTGTGGGGATCTGGGCACCCCTATGGCATCTGAGGTGCACCTGGGGCTTGATGCCAAGTAGACTATAGCTGGGGTACTCCATAACCATTCTGATTATCTTGGCCCGATATTTGAGGTAAAGGAGGTGGAGGAGCATACCGGCAGTATCCATACACCGGTACCTGTCCTGTCACCCCCTTTAATGAACAGGTACATGCCAAATGTCCCAGTAATCCACAAAGGAAACATCCTCCATTATTCTCTTGCTGTCCTCCCATCCGAGCAGCACAGCAGCTTAGTGGTTAGCACTGTTGCCTCACAGCAAGAAGGTCATGGATGCAATTCCCGCCTGTGGCCTTTCTGTGTGGAGTTTGCATTTTTTCCCTGTGTTTCCATGGGTTTCCTCTGGGTGCTCCGGTTTCCTTCCACATCCAAAGACATGCAGGTTGGGTGGATTGGAATTTTTAAATTGTCCGTAGGTGTGCGAGTGGGTGTGAATGTGTTTGTCTGTTTGTGGCCCTGTGACAGACTGGCGTCCTGTCCTGGGTGAACCCCGCCTTGTGCTCTATGACTGCTGGGATAGGCTCTAGCCCGCCGTGACCCTTAATTGGACTAAGCGGTTGAAGATGGGTGAGAGAGGTGTGGCAGAGTCAGACCTTATTTCGCAAAATCGTTTACTTATTGGTCCCTGTGGGCATTCGAGGGAGGTCCAACCCCCTGCCCAAGACTCACACAATAAAGGGACATGTATGATTTACAGTGGTTGGCACAGCGAACCAAAAAGTTAGCTTCGATAACAGCTAATCCACTAACTGAAAAGGTATCTTTCATAAAGCTAAACCGATAAACCACCCAAAAATTTATCAGAAGCTACAGCTAACTGATAACGGTACACTCTCAGCTACTAACAAGCCGATTTTGAGTTTTAACACCACGATCACAAACTCAAACAATGAGTCACCACTTCTGTCTTTGTGTGCTCTGCCCACTGCTGGAAACTCCAGTTTGTTACAACTGAGAAATGTTAAGCTCAATTCTAACACAGCAAATAGAGCCTGACCACCAGGTTGCCACAGAAAAAGAAAGAGAAAAGTTATGATTCCTTAACAACATATAGCAGTCCCCCAAGTGAGGCTGAAGTCTTGGAAAATAAAGCAGTTTTTACTTATGGTTTGATTTATAAATCAAATCAATCCGGATAGAATAACTCAATGAATGACAATTCTGTCATTTGTACAAAGTTAAAATATAACACATATCTTTTAATTTTAAATAATGTACTAATTCTGAAGTTTTGTCACAAACACACACAGATGCCAAAGGTATTATGAGTAAAATGAGCCTCCACTAACACTGATTGGTTGACTCATTCATTCTATATAAAAACCAACATGTTAATGTGACGTGTGTGTTGGCGTTTACATATAAATGTGCTTTTGTAAAACATGCCATTTTATTCATATGTAAAAAAAGAAGCCTTTGCAAAACCCAAAAGTCAAGTTGTGATTAGACAACCGTCTGATATAAACGGGGTCAAACTGCATAGAACACTGTCATCTACTGGTGCCCAGACGCTCAGACCCTAACCCATAATCCTTTGTGTGCCAGAAAGAAAACACGACGACAATTGTAAATGAACATTATACAACCAAAATGTACATTTTTACGCTTTTCATCAGCTGCAGCAAGAGACTGCAACAACTCTCTAGCATGCAAAGGATTATAGGATATCTCAATACTTAGGGTGAATACTGCCATGAATACTACTGGCCAGTAGATGGCAGTAGAGACCGTGAAAACTTGCCAAAAAAAACATTCCAAATAAATAATCGGTGTCTGCTATGTTAAATCTGCGTGGAATTTAAAAAACACAAACTGAATTTCAGACATCTTATATATATATATATATATATATATATATATATATATATATATATATATATATATATTACTCTGGAACAAAGACGACAAACTGTTGTAAAGAACAATAAGCATGACATTAAAGAGCAAACAGGAAGCAATTGCAGCTTACAGTGATTCCAACTGAAAATAATGGAGAAGCAACTAAATAACTTGTCCGAAATTAGTTTGGTTAACATTTTAACCGTAAGTTAAAACTGTATGCCTCTGGATGACTTGGGTGATATTGCCGGCAAGTTAGTATGATGTCAAAAGAAATTTTTCTTTTCTTCTCATTTTCTTCTGTGACCAGTTCTCCTCTGACTGCAGAAGATAGAACTGTACATTTGCTACAAAACATTTAACAGGTAAGCACTAAAATCTTTGTCGGACTTCACAAATGTTTGTAACTGTTAAAGATTTATTCACTATGCCTGCAAAAATATGTCAGCGATGAATTTATCGGAAGATAATTGGTCCACTGATGGTTTTCAGTTATTAGAAAAGCTAATCTGATAATAAAAACATTAGCTTCGATAATTAGCAGATTAGTGGAACTGTGCACACCACTGATTATTTATAATGTAATCTGACTCTCTTTGTCCTAAGTTGTAAAAACTGGTTAAATCCAGTTCCACATGCGCATTCCATCAGAGAACAAAGGGAAGTAAGAATAAGAAATAAGAGTGAAAACAAAGAATACAATCCTAAGTAAAAAGCTACTTTAATACCAAAACAAGTTCAGAGAACAAATAAAGAAATTAATTGAACACACAAATATATCTAACAACAAATATATCTAACAAACTTTACTCAACTTTACCAGCAAAAAATAAAAAAAAGTTCGCGACTGAAAGTTAGCGGAACTAAATTTAGCAGAAGCTAATTGGTCCATTGATGGTTTTCAAAGTTAGCTGAAAAGCTAATCTGCTAATGAAAAAGTTAGTTTCGCTAATTAGCAGTTAGCAGATTAGCATAACTGCCCACCGGTGCTGAATAGGTTTAAAAGAGATCAGTTGCTCTAAGCGTGCCACTGTTCTGCCCTAAGCGTGCCACTGTGTTGCCCAAAGCGTGCCACTGTGCTGCCCTAAGTGCATTAATGTGCTGCCCTAAGCGTGCCAATGTGCTCCCCTAAGCGTGCCACTGTTCTGCCCTAAGCGTGCCAGTGTGCTGCCCAAAGTGTGCCAGTGTGCTGCCCTAAGCGTGCCACTGTTCTGCCCTAAGTGTGCCACTGTGCTGCCCTAAACATATTAATGTGCTGCCCTAAGCTTGCCACTGTTCTGCCCTAAGCGTGCCACTGTTCTGCCCTAAGCGTGCCACTGTGCTGCCCTAAGCATGCCACTGTTCTGCCCTAAGCGTGCCACTGTGCTGCCCTAAGCGTGCCACTGTTCTGCCCTAAGCTTGCCACTGTTCTGCCCTAAGCGTGCTAATGTGCTGCCCTAAGCGTGCTAATGTGCTGCCCTAAGTGTGCCACTGTGCTGCCCTAAGCGTGCCAATGTGCTGCCCTAAGTGTGCCACTGTTCTGCCCTAAACGTGCCAATGTGCTGCCCTAAGTGTGCCACTGTTCTGCCCTAAGCATGCCAATGTGCTGCCCTAAGTGTGCCACTGTTCTGCCCTAAGCATGCCAATGTGCTGCCCTAAGTGTGCCACTGTTCTGCCCTAAGCGTGACACTGTTCTGCCCTATGCTGACACTGTGCTGCCCTAAGCGTGCTAATGTGCTGCCCTAAGCGCTGCATGACACTGTGCTGCCCGAAGTGCGTATTCTGGGTGTGACTGTGATATGAGACAGAGCTCTGGGGAAAAAAAACAATGATGATGCATCAGTGACAACTGACAGACAGAGTGCGTTTCTGTGTTCCTGTTCCGGCTGGAACAATCCGATGGTATCATTCCATTTGGTCATTTTAGCAGTCAGAGGACTGTTACGGACCCATTACAGCCGCCCTACACTTTGTGCCACCACCTTCCTGTTCCTGCAGCTGACGGTACCTGCTGAGGTACCGGGGGCCAGAGCAGGCGACCGGGGGCCAGAGCAGGCGACATTGAAGGAAATTTGAAACTGCTGGTTAAGGCTAAGCGTAAATTTGGTAAGATTGTAATTCACGTCGGCAGTAATGACACCCGGTTACGCCAATCGGAGGTCACTAAAATTAACATTAAATCGGTGTGTAACTTTGCAAAAACAATGTCGGACTCTGTAGTTTTCTCTGGGCCCCTCCCCAATCAGACCGGGAGTGACATGTTTAGCCGCATGTTCTCCTTGAATTGCTGGCTGTCTGAGTGGTGTCCAAAAAATGAGGTGGGCTTCATAGATAATTGGCAAAGCTTCTGGGGAAAACCTGGTCTTGTTAGGAGAGACGGCATCCATCCCACTTTGGATGGAGCAGCTCTCATTTCTAGAAATCTGGCTAATTTTCTTAAATCCTCCAAACCGTGACTATCCAGGGTTGGGACCAGGAAGCAGAGTTGTAGTCTTACACACCTCTCTGCAGCTTCTCTCCCCCTGCCATCCCCTCATTACCCCATCCCTGTAGGGACGGTGCCTGCTCCCAGACTACCAATAACCAGCAAAAATCTATTTAAGCATAAAAATTCAAAAAGAAAAAATAATATAGCACCTTCAACTGCACCACAGACTAAAACAGTTAAATGTGGTCTATTAAACATTAGGTCTCTCTCTTCTAAGTCCCTGTTGGTAAATGATATAATAATTGATCAACATATTGATTTATTCTGCCTAACAGAAACCTGGTTACAGCAGGATGAATATGTTAGTTTAAATGAGTCAACACCCCCGAGTCACACTAACTGTCAGAATGCTCGTAGCACGGGCCGGGGCGGTGGATTAGCAGCAATCTTCCATTCCAGCTTATTAATTAATCAAAAACCCAGACAGAGCTTTAATTCATTTGAAAGCTTGTCTCTTACTCTTGTCCATCCAAATTGGAAGTCCCAAAAACCAGTTTTATTTGTTATTATCTATCGTCCACCTGGTCGTTACTGTGAGTTTCTCTGTGAATTTTCAGACCTTTTGTCTGACTTAGTGCTTAGCTCAGATAAGATAATTATAGTGGGCGATTTTAACATCCACACAGATGCTGAGAATGACAGCCTCAACACTGCATTTAATCTATTATTAGACTCTATTGGCTTTGCTCAAAAAGTAAATGAGTCCACCCACCACTTTAATCATATCTTAGATCTTGTTCTGACTTATGGTATGGAAATAGAAGACTTAACAGTATTCCCTGAAAACTCCCTTCTGTCTGATCATTTTTTAATAACATTTACATTTACTCTGATGGACTACCCAGCAGTAGGGAATAAGTTTCATTACACTAGAAGTCTTTCAGAAAGCGCTGTAACTAGGTTTAAGGATATGATTCCTTCTTTATGTTCTCTAATGCCATATAACAACACAGTGCAGAGTAGCTACCTAAACTCTGTAAGGGAGATAGAGTATCTCGTCAATAGTTTTACATCCTCATTGAAGACAGCTTTGGATGCTGTAGCTCCTCTGAAAAAGAGAGCTTTAAATCAGAAGTGTCTGACTCCATGGTATAACTCTCAAACTCGTAGCTTAAAGCAGATAACCCGTAAGTTGGAGAGGAAATGGCGTCTCACTAATTTAGAAGATCTTCACTTAGCCTGGAAAAAGAGTCTGTTGCTCTATAAAAAAAGCCCTCCGTAAAGCTAGGACATCTTTCTACTCATCACTAATTGAAGAAAATAAGAACAACCCCAGGTTTCTTTTCAGCACTGTAGCCAGGCTGACAAAGAGTCAGAGCTCTATTGAGCTGAGTATTCCATTAACTTTAACTAGTAATGAGTTCATGACTTTCTTTGCTAACAAAATTTTAACTATTAGAGAAAAAATTACTCATAACCATCCCAAAGACGTATCGTTATCTTTGGCTGCTTTCAGTGATGCCGGTATTTGGTTAGACTCTTTCTCTCCGATTGTTCTGTCTGAGTTATTTTCATTAGTTACTTCATCCAAACCATCAACATGTTTATTAGACCCCATTCCTACCAGGCTGCTCAAGGAAGCCCTACCATTATTTAATGCTTCGATCTTAAATATGATCAATCTATCTTTGTTAGTTGGCTATGTACCACAGGCTTTTAAGGTGGCAGTAATTAAACCATTACTTAAAAAGCCATCACTTGACCCAGCTATCTTAGCTAATTATAGGCCAATCTCCAACCTTCCTTTTCTCTCAAAAATTCTTGAAAGGGTAGTTGTAAAACAGCTAACTGATCATCTGCAGAGGAATGGTCTATTTGAAGAGTTTCAGTCAGGTTTTAGAATTCATCATAGTACAGAAACAGCATTAGTGAAGGTTACAAATGATCTTCTTATGGCCTCGGACAGTGGACTCATCTCTGTGCTTGTTCTGTTAGACCTCAGTGCTGCTTTTGATACTGTTGACCATAAAATTTTATTACAGAGATTAGAGCATGCCATAGGTATTAAAGGCACTGCGCTGCGGTGGTTTGAATCATATTTGTCTAATAGATTACAATTTGTTCATGTAAATGGGGAATCTTCTTCACAGACTAAAGTTAATTATGGAGTTCCACAAGGTTCTGTGCTAGGACCAATTTTATTCACTTTATATATGCTTCCCTTAGGCAGTATTATTAGACGGTATTGCTTAAATTTTCATTGTTACGCAGATGATACCCAGCTTTATCTATCCATGAAGCCAGACGACACACACCAATTAGCTAAACTGCAGGATTGTCTTACAGACATAAAGACATGGATGACCTCTAATTTCCTGCTTTTAAACTCAGATAAAACTGAAGTTATTGTACTTGGCCCCACAAATCTTAGAAACATGGTGTCTAACCAGATCCTTACTGTGGATGGCATTACCCTGACCTCTAGTAATACTGTGAGAAATCTTGGAGTCATTTTTGATCAGGATATGTCATTCAAAGCGCATATTAAACAAATATGTAGGACTGCTTTTTTGCATTTACGCAATATCTCTAAAATCAGAAAGGTCTTGTCTCAGAGTGATGCTGAAAAACTAATTCATGCATTTATTTCCTCTAGGCTGGACTATTGTAATTCATTATTATCAGGTTGTCCTAAAAGTTCCCTAAAAAGCCTTCAGTTAATTCAAAATGCTGCAGCTAGAGTGCTGACGGGGACTAGAAGGAGAGAGCATATCTCACCCATGTTGGCCTCTCTTCATTGGCTTCCTGTTAATTCTAGAATAGAATTTAAAATTCTTCTTCTTACTTATAAGGTTTTGAATAATCAGGTCCCATCTTATCTTAGGGACCTCGTAGTACCATATCACCCCAATAGAGCGCTTCGCTCTCAGACTGCAGGCTTACTTGTAGTTCCTAGGGTTTGTAAGAGTAGAATGGGAGGCAGAGCCTTCAGCTTTCAGGCTCCTCTCCTGTGGAACCAGCTCCCAATTCAGATCAGGGAGACAGACACCCTCTCTACTTTTAAGATTAGGCTTAAAACTTTCCTTTTTGCTAAAGCTTATAGTTAGGGCTGGATCAGGTGACCCTGAACCATCCCTTAGTTATGCTGCTATAGACGTAGACTGCTGGGGGGTTCCCATGATGCACTGTTTCTTTCTCTTTTTGCTCTGTATGCACCACTCTGCATTTAATCATTAGTGATCGATCTCTGCTCCCCTCCACAGCATGTCTTTTTCCTGGTTCTCTCCCTCAGCCCCAACCAGTCCCAGCAGAAGACTGCCCCTCCCTGAGCCTGGTTCTGCTGGAGGTTTCTTCCTGTTAAAAGGGAGTTTTTCCTTCCCACTGTAGCCAAGTGCTTGCTCACAGGGGGTCGTTTTGACCGTTGGGGTTTTACATCATTATTGTATGGCCTTGCCTTACAATATAAAGCGCCTTGGGGCAACTGTTTGTTGTGATTTGGCGCTATATAAAAAAAAAATTGAATTGAATTGAATTGAGGGCGCTGCTCCGGTGTCCTCAGTCTGGTCCATCCAGCTTTACCCTCAATTCTATGTTTATTGAGTGCCGCGTGGTATGGTGGTTTTATTTCTTTGGATCTGACTTATTTGTTCACTATCACCACTTTGAATATGTCTTTGTGCTGCAGCACCAGATGAGCCTCAGCGCACCAAGCGGCAGGCCATCTCAGCAGAGCCCTCGGGGCTGGACCCGTCCCAGCTCACCGATGTCAATCTGACCAGCTACAGCAAGACCAAAGAGTAAGTCAAGGATGTCAGGTTCTCTCCCGGCCTGGGGTTGATGTTTGGGTTTTTCCCTGTTCCATGTCCAGGTCTTCTCTGATGATTTGTATGTTTTATTTTTCACACGGTTGCACTTTAGTCATTTAAATCTTAGTTTGGTTCTAGTTATTTCTTTTCTTTATGTTTTGGTATCATCTGGTTTTGGTTTCTCATTATCTGGTTATGTTCCTGTTGTCAGTGGTCCTGTTTTCTGTTAGGGTTGATCTTTTGTTATTTATTGCATTAATGGTTTTCTCATTATTTTGTGGAGGAGTTTAAGTATCTCGGGGTCTTATTTACGAGTGAGGGACGGATGGAGCGTGAGATCGATAGATGGATCGGTGCAGTGTCTGCAGTGATGCGGTCGCTGTATCGGACCGTCGTGGTGAAGAGAGAGCTGAGTAGCGGAGCAAAGCTCTCGATTTACCGATCGATCTACGTTCCGATCCTCACCTATGGTCATGAGATTTGGCTCATGACCGAAAGAACGAGATCGCGGGTACAAGCGGCCGAGATGAGTTTCCTCCGCAGGGTGGCTGAGCGCTCCCTTAGAGATAGGGTGAGGAGCTCGGTCACTCGGGAGGAGCTCGGAGTCGAGCCGCTGCTCCTCCACGTCGAAAGGAGTCAGTTGAGGTGGCTCGGGCATCTTTTCCGGATGCCCCCTGGACGCCTCGCTGGAGAGGTGTTCCGGGCATGTCCCATTGGGAGGAGGCCCCCGGGAAGACCCAGGACACACTGGAAGGATTACATCTCTCGGCTGGCTTGGGAACGCCTTGGGGTTCCCCCGGAGGAGCTGGGGAGGTGTGTGTGGATCGGGAGGTCTGGGCGGCTTTGCTTGAGCTGCTGCCCCCGCGACCCGACTCCGGATAAAGTGGAAGAAAATGGATGGATGGATGGATGGATGGTTTTCTCATTATCATTTATTTCCTGTTTAACCTTTAGTTTGATTTACTATTTTCTTATCATCCTTTTGCTGCTACTTTAATACTTCAACCATGTTGAGTTCTGTTATAGTTTTTGTTAGCCTTTTCTATTTTATTGTCGGAGTTTGTTATTGCATGTTTACTTCAGTCATGTTCAGTCCTGTTCTAGTTTTGGTTATAATATTTTATTGTTCTTGTTCTCTTTCTAGGTCTGTCACACGGTTTCCTAGTTTTCCCCTTTATTTTGGACACGTGTCCTTTTGTTGGTCTTTGGACACATTATATTTTCACCATTGGTTTTCTGTCACTTACTCCTCTTGCTTTGCACCACTTTGTTTTTCACTCACTCATCCTCTTGACTCTCTTCACTTTTCTTTGCTTCACCAGACCACACTTCCTTCCAGAACCTTCACTAACACCTGCCACTTCTTACACTGATTACATCACCTGTTATTTAAGCCCCTCCCTTCCCTCACTCCAGTGCCAGTTCATTGTGATCTTGTTATCCACATTCCAGCCTTTGTTTCTTGTCCACTTGCCTCTCAGTATTTTTTGACCTCGCTTTGTATTTTTGGATGTCGTCTTTGTCTTAGGCCTTGTACTTTGTCATGCTGTGTTTTGACCTCTGCTCGCCTGGACCATGCCTCTCTGACTGCCATACTGTGTACCGAATCCCTGCTACACCTTAAGATAAAGTCTTTTATTATTCCGACATCTGTGTTCTGGAGTCCTGTATTTTGTGTCCAGCCACATTTCACCTGCATCCTGACAAAGGACACTGTACCCAAGCACACACACAGCATGACCTCCATCAACTCTGAGTTCATGTGCAGGTCCAAGGAGCTGATCCAGAGGGCTCTCATGGACAATGACTTCATGAAACATCTGGAACATGGACAGGTAAAGACCACACCACGGTACTGCTTCATCATTTATGTTCAGTCTTTCCAGATGGAGTGGTCTCTGCTAAGTTTGCATTCTAATGTGTGCAGATTCTCACCATCATGGACTGTATGCATTCTACAAGCCTGGCAAAAGGCTGCTGTGTCATCCAGGAGGGAGATGAGGGCTCCACTGTCTACATTCTGGAGGGTAAGTCTCTGCCACCAGGTGAGTCAACATGAATCCAACTCAAAAAGAACGTATATTATTATTTGCTCAGTGTATTTGGGAAGAATTAGCCTCATCTCACCACAAGAAGGCCGTGGGGTCGAACCCACCGTGCCCAGGTTGCTTGCCTACATGGGTTAATTTGGCCGCTCCACTTTCTTTCCACCATTCACACATGCACAGCAGGTTCATTCTTCCTGATGATCTGGAGTTCGATCAGTGAAGGGCATCCAACATTTTTAAATCTGTGTGTGGATCCAAACCAGGTCCTGGCCCTGAGTGAAGAGCAGCAGCTGAAAAAACCTGCTCTGGACAGGCGTCTGTTAGTCCTCAGAATAGTGATGTCTTCACCACAGCCCCGAACATGTGGCAAGTGTGGAATTGTTGTATCCATCAGACTATGGAAGCACCTTGGTTCCGGGATAGCAAACATCTAGGCAGATATTTAGTACATCCTCACAGCAGCCAAGTGAAACATGGTCATATGCTTGGTCTTTTCCATTCCCTGGGGTCTTCAACGCCGGGGCACCTGGATCATGAGCAGAGAAATTCACCAAAACATTGTAGTACATGTTTCCTCATACTCCATACCTCACCTGATTCTCCTTGAGTAGCCATTTGTTGGACAGTTTGGACTCCATCTTCCTCCTGCCCAAATCAAGTTTTATTGCTAGTTTTCATTCATAGTAGTTTTAAATTTAATGTCCAGAGCCCATGTTTTGTAAACATAATGTACGTGGTGTGGTCTGTCTCAGAGCGGACGCGTTCATTGTCACCTGTCAGTAAAAAACATTTGCACCTCACGTCACTAAAAATTGGGTCTAAAGTCCAGCACTATATGTTTCTTTATTTAGAGAGTGCAACACTCAGGTCCACCTTCACCACTTTGAATAACAGTGGTGAAGGTGTTGTGAACAAGTGCCCACCACTTGTTCATAACAGTGGTGGGCACAGTTCCGCTAATCCACTAACTATCGAAGAATCGATAATGTTCGATTATGTTTTCATTATCGGATTAGCTTTTCAGATAACTTTAAAAACCATTATCGTACTAATTATTTTCCAGTAAGTTGTGGTCAGATAATTTTTGGACCACTAACGTATAAAGCTGAATAACTACAAACTTTTATAAAATTTAAAATCAGTTAAGCACCTACTTGTTAAAATGTTTTGGAGCAGATGTGTAGTTCTACCCTCTATAAACAGAAGAAACCGTTCTATCCTCTGCAGACAAAGAAGAACTTGTCACAAAAAAAACCCTCATTTCTTTTGATCCCATACTGATACATTGGCAATATCACCCAAGTCATCCAGAGGCATACAGGTTTAACTTATGGTTAAAATTTTAACCAAACTAATTTCAGACAAGTTATTTAAATTAACGTCACGTTTGAGGTTTATAAGTGAATATATCACATATATGTTTTAGATTTAAAGTAATGCGCTTATTTTGAAGGTTTTAGTGTGGAGATGCTGTGCCCAGCAGCAGTGCATTATGGGTATCTCAGTACATTCACGACAGAAGAAATGCATTTGAGACGCTCTGATCAGGCTCCACACGGACAACAGCATTAAACTCTTTGTATATTGTGCCTAAAACTCTCGTGAATATATTCTCTGAGTTTATAGATGTTGTTATTGTGTTTGTGTTTGCATTTATTAAATTCCATTCATCTTAAACGTAGCAGACACAGATTATCTGGAGTTCTGTTTTGGCAAGTTTTCGTGGTCTCTACTGCCATCTACTGGCCAGTAGTGTTCATGGCAGTATTCGCCCTAAAGCTGGGCAGACACTGTACAATATTTTCAGTCACTGTACTCAGCTACAGCTTAAACTGTACGACAGAACTGCACAGTGTAAAAGTTCAGAGCGCCCGATTTATGTTCTCACACACATTTTATGTTCAAAAACCACACTTCGAACTCGTGTTTCCAGAAGCAAAACGTAAACAGAAGCTTTCTTTTTCAAACTTTATTTACATTTCTTATTTTTACAAATACTCTCGATGGGAGACATCAAAGTTAAAAAAAATTACGAGTTTACATGAGTTGAAGAAAGGGAGGAAAAGAAACAGAAGCTGCTCTCCCAAAGAGATGATCACAGTTTATGCTCTCTCTGGTGTTTGCACATGCACAGTGCGAGAGGTTGGACGCTTGTGGCTCTTCAGCAGCAGGATACCCTCATGACGGCCAACCAGAATATCAAACAGGTTTGATTTTCATCTGACCATACAATCGTTGATCAGGAGGTGGTCGTGAGATGTTAAAGGCAGCTCGTTACTCCATGTATACTAAACGATGCAGGACGCACGATTAACCTGAAACGATCCAAAAAATTCTTGCACGAGTGAAAAATCAGCTGAAAACGGGCCAAACTCAGTGTAAACCCAGCTTAAGTACTGAACGTCTGGCACCAGTAGATCATGAGTGTTCTATTTATTTTGACACCGGTTATATCAGACGGTTATCTAATTACAACTTGGCTTGTTTTTTGTTTTGTTTTGTTTTTTTAAATGCCTTTTTTTTTTACAATTAAAAAAATGGCATATTTTACAAAAGCACATTTATCTGTAAACACCAACACACGACACACGTCACATTAACGTGTTGGTTTACATAGAATGAATCAACCAATCAGTGTTAACGGAGGCACATTTTACCCAGAATGCCATCTGTCTGTGTTTGTTACAAAACTTCAGAATTAGTGCATTATTCAACATTAAAAGATATATGTTATATTTTACCTTTGTACAAATGACAGAATTGACATTAATGGAGTTATTCTATTGGTATTAATTTTATTAATAAATCAAACCATAAGTCAGCACTGCTTTATTTTCCAAGACCTCGGCCTCACAGCAATGCTGTTATTGAGTAGAGAATTGAGCTTCTCTGCTCCTTTCAACGGCTTTGCTGCTGGAAGCCATGTAATAAACAGGAGCCTCCAGCAGGGGGCAGGGTGCTCAAAGACAGAAGTGCTGACTCGTTCCGGTCTGTTGTCACTTTTGATGTTACCAGAAGCGATTGTGGCGTTAAAACTCAAAATCAGCTTGTTAGTAGTTGCAAGTGTACCACAGACAATACTGGAAGCTATCGGTTATCTGTAGCTTCCGATAAATTTTTGGGTGGTTTATTGGTTTAGCTTTATAAAAGATAACTTTTCACTTAGCTGATTATCTGTTATCGAAGCTAATTTTTTGGTTAGCTGTGCTCACCACTGGTTTGCAACACACGTACACTCTAGTTGCCTGCGTGTGTGTTTGCCAGTAAATGTTCAATGGTGCATTAGTGTGAAGGTATATTATGGACACTGTAAGAAAATAACTGAGCAGGAGGGAGGAGACAAATAAGTTACGCTCTCTCTCTCACACAAACACACATCTAACATTAGCAGCTGTGATGTGAGGTGGTGGTGTTGTCAGTGAGGAACTAACACCGCACTCCTTGTCTCTGAGACATCAGGTGACTTAACATATGCAACAAAAGTGAATTGAAGCAAGCATTAAAATACATCATAAAAATAAACAGAAATGAACACACACAAATTTTAACTTTACTGCTTCGCCTTGAGGAGCTTCAGTGGCTGCCAAACTCTGCACACTCTGCCAACAGTCCTTTCACTTACAACTGCTCTGCAGGGAGGTTAACATTAGGACTTTACAGCAGGCCACAGAGCAGGTGATTAGAGAACCTGCAGGGCTTACGACTAATGTGGGAATGGAATCCATTAGCTTTGTGGGAAAATTAGTGGAGAAAGTCCATTATGGTGATAGTGCAGTTTATGTGGCAGGGAGAGAAATTTGTCAGGTTGAAACTGTGGCCTGTTTCCACAGACATGTCCATAAAGAGCATAGAGGGAGATGTTTTGCAAACTTAATACCCATGACTACACTGGATGACATTAAAATTGAGGATGCCCCACTGACTATTCCTGCAACATCAAATATTTTGTGTCTGCTACCTACAACCCATGTGGAACTGCTAAACGTAATTTTAGGCATCTTATATATGCTACTCTAGAACCACCCCCAAATCTCAATTGTCCAATTGTCAATCCCACTGAGTTCCTTAGTCTGGGTCTCACTAACATAAGGTCACTGTCCTCAAAATCACTGTTGATAAATGATCTAATTATGAAACACCACTAGATATGATTGGTTTATGTGAAACCTAGCTTAAACCTACTGCTGTCCTCGCCTTAAATGAGGCGATGATTTACTGCTGATGAATTATAGCTTAGGTGTCTTTTTTTCTGGCTGACTGATTAGGCTCATTTCTCTCTGTCCGAGGTGTGGATGACTTCACATAGGATTGCATGATTGATGGATCCCAACCGCAAGGGGCTGGATTGATCATGAGATAGGCCTGACGCAGGTGCTGCATGCTAGTCTACATTTGTGACCCTGTCACGGGAACAGGCCCACAGACGGCGTGAGGAATACCGGATGACCCCTGCCTGTGGTGCTGATACCTGGTGCTGATGTGGGTCTGCTTGAGGTTTCTTCCTCAGTATCATCAGAGGGAGTTTTTCCTTACGACTGCTGCCTGTGTGCTTAGACTTTACTTCTGTGAAGCGCCTTGAGGCAGCTTTATGATTTGGCGCTATATAAATGAAATAAATTAAACTGCACACTGCAATGTCTGTCTGATGGATTCAAACTATAACACACCCGTGCCCAATGAACACAGTAAATCTGATACCTTTGTGGCCGTTGTCTGGTTTGTGCTCTGTTTTTTTATTCTCTCTGTAGCAAATACACTTTGTCACATAAAAAAAAAAAAAAAATTGATTCCACTGTGATTCCATTCTGTGCGCCTGGCACTGACACCTGGGTGGAACTCTTCCCTTAGCTCTGGTGCAGGAACCTTGACACTGGGTGGATTAGTGGTTGACAGTGTTACCGAGAGAAGATTTTCCATCTCTCTCAGAGCAGTTTGAGAACCACTGCTCTCGGCCATCACCTCCTTCATCTCTGTGCTATGGAGATTGGAGGTAGAGTGTTTACCTTCTTCCCAGTGAATCCTGGCATTTGTTGGGAAAGTGTTCTGGCGTCTACTCTAATCAATGCATGCATGCACTGGTCCAGGGTAAGGTTTTGGAGTCCAGCAACTTGGGTGCCTCAATGAGGTACATTTCAGTTGGACTTTACAGGTGGTTCTATTGTTGTGGCACGAGAGGGCGCTGCCGCCACGGACACAGCCGGGGGTGACAGCTGTCACTCATTATCTCTTGACAGCTGTCACCCATCTACACTACATCATCTCACTCCATAAAACCCGGACGTCATCTCCACCTCATTGCCGAGATATCATCGACCTGTGAAGGTAATAATCTCAGCCGTATAACTAACTGTGTTTAGTAAACTCATTTTTGCAGCTGTTTTTCCTGTGGAGTGCATTATCTGGAGATTGGCGTGACCGGCGGAGGTGGCTTATGTAATTAACTTGCTTCGTGGTGAGGCACGCGCTTGGGCTACAGCGCTTTGGGAGCAAAATTCACAGCTCCTTACCACTTATACTGGGTTTGTGAGGGAGTTCAGAACAGTGTTTGATCACCCTAACAAAGGAGAGACTGCTTCAACAGTGCTGCTGTCACTGAGACAGGGGCGCCGGAGCGCAGCCGAATATGCAATCGACTTCCGCATCGCGGCTGCGAGGTCCGGCTGGAATAACGTTGCGCTCCGCGCCGCCTTCATAAACGGACTGTCGTCGGTCCTGAAGGAGCACCTGGTAGCGAAGGAAGAACCGCGGGATTTAGATGGGCTTGTTGTTCTCGTTATACGGTTAGACAATCGGTTGGAGGAACGCCGTCGGGAGCTAGACGAAGGACGTGGCCGGGCACGCGCCGTCCCTCTCCCTTCCGGGTCTGAAAAGGTTCCGCCCTCCCCACACTCCACAGCCTCAACGCTCCGTGTGGCTACAGCTCCCCCTGCTGATGTTGCTAGGGAAACGCACTGGGCCAAAATGAGAACAGTGTTTTCTCTGCAGCTCAAAAGAGCACATACAGAAAAACTGCCCCAAACGGCCAAATCGACAACACTCGCCCTTAGAGACTGGCCTAAGGGGGGGTCATAACATTCACGTGGGACACACACATATTGCCACACGACTCCCAGTTACAATCCTGAGCGGGGATTTAACCCTTCAAGCCCCAGCACTGGTGGACACGGGGTCGGAAGGGAATCTTCTAGACAGCAGATGGGCTAGGGAGGTAGTGCTCCCTCTGGTGGCGCTCCCTTCGCCATTGCAGGTGCGGGCACTAGATGGCACCCTTCTCCCTTTAATCATGCACAAGACACAACCAGTAACTCTGGTGGTGTCTGGAAATCATCGGGAGGAGATCGAGTTTTTTGTGACTCCTTCTACCTCCCGCGTGGTTTTGGGCTTCCAGTGGATGCTGAAGCACAATCCCCGGATTGATTGGCCGTCTGGGGTGGTGGTTCAGTGGAGTGAAACCTGCCATCGGCTGTGTTTAGGATCCTCGGTTCCTCCCGGTTTACAGGCTAAGGAGGAGGTCAAAGTCCCTCCCAATCTGACAGTGGTGCCGGTTGAGTACCACGATCTTGCTGACGTTTTCAGCAAGGATCTGGCACTCACCCTTCCCCCACACCGTCCGTACGATTGTGCCATTGATTTGATTCCAGGCGTGGAGTTTCCGTCCAGCAGGCTGTACAACCTCTCATGACCTCAGCGCGAATCAATGAAGACCTACATCCGGGACTCATTAGCTGCTGGGCTGATCCAGAATTCCACCTCCCTGATGGATGTAGGTTTCTTTTTTGTGGGCAAGAAAGATGGCGGACTCCGTCCATGCATTGATTACAGGGGGCTGAATGAGGTTACGGTTCGCAACCGATACCCGTTGCCGTTGTTAGATTCCGTGTTCACCCCCCTGCATGGAGCCAAAATCTTTACAAAGTTGGATCTTAGGAATGCGCATCACCTGGTTCGGGTCCGGAAGGGAGACGAGTGGAAGACGGCATTTAACACCCCATTAGGTCATTTTGAGTACCTGGTCATGCCGTTCTGCCTCACTAATGTCCCCGCGACGTTCCAAGCTTTGGTTAATGACGTCTTGCGGGACTTCCTGCACCGATTCGTCTTCGTATATCTGGACGATATACTCATCTTTTCTCCGGACCCTGAGACTCATGTCCAGCATGTACGTCAGGTCCTGCAGCGGTTGTTGGAGAACCAGCTGTTTGTGAAGGGTGAGAAGTGCGAGTTCCACCGCGCTTTTTTGTCCTTCCTGGGGTTTATCATCTTCTTCATCTCCGTCGCCCCTGATCCGGCCAAGGTTGCGGCGGTGAGAGATTGGCCCCAACCAACAAGCCGTAGGAAGCTGCAATAGTTCCTCGGCTTTGCAAATTTCTACAGGAGGTTCATTAAGGGCTACAGTCAGGTAGTTAGCCCCCTGACAGCCCTGACCTCTCCAAAAGTCCACCTGGTCGCATCGGTGCAAAGCTGCGTTCAAGGAGTTGAAACGACGGTTCTCTGCTGCACCAGTTCTGGTGCAGCCCGACCCTAGCCGCCAGTTTGTAGTTGAAGTGGATGCCTCTGACTCAGGGATAGGAACCGTGCTATCCCAGAGCGGAGAGACCGATAAGGTTCTTCACCCGTGTGCCTACTTTCTTCGCAGGTTGACCCCGGCTGAACGGAACTATGACGTCGGCAACCGAGAACTCCTTGCGGTGAAAGAGGCTCTTGAGGAGTGGAGACACCTGTTGGAGGGAGCGTCTGTGCCGTTCACGGTTTTCACTGACCATCGGAACCTGGAGTATATCAGGACCGCCAAGCGGCTGAACCCCAGGCAAGCCCGCTGGTCACTGTTCTTCGGACGTTTTGACTTCCGGATCACCTATCGCCCCGGGACCAAGAACCAGAGATCGGATGCCTTGTCCGGGGTACACGAAGACGAAGTCAAAACTGTGCTGTCGGATCCACAGGAGCCCATCATTCCGGAGTCCACTATCGTGGCCACCCTCACCTGGGACGTGGAGAAGACCGTCCGGGAGGCCCTGACACGGAGTCCGGACCCGTGGACAGGTCCGAAGGACAGATTGTACGTCCCACTTTCGGAAGTGCCGTCGGGTGTGGCGCACTGCCCGTTCTGCCTTGTTGAAGGCCCGGACGAGGGCTAAGGCCCATGCAGACCGCCGGCGGTCCCCGGCCCCTGCATACCAGGCCGGGCAGGAGGTGTGGTTGTCGACGAAGGACATCTCCCTCCAAGTGGACTCCCCTAAGCTGATGGACAGGTTCATCGGACCATTCAAGATCCTCAAGATCCTCAGCCCTGCCGCAGTGAAGCTCCAACTCCCAGCTTCACTGCGGATCCACACGGTTTTTCATGTGTCGAGAATCAAACCTCACCACACCTCACTCCTCTGTGCTCCCGGTCCGGCGCCGCCTCCTGCCTGGATCATTGACGGGGAGCCGGCCTGGACAGTGCGCCGGCTCCTGGACATCCGTCGAATGGGCCGGGGGTTCCAATATTTTGTGGACTGGGAGGGGTATGGACCCGAAGAACGCTCCTGGGTGAAGAGGAGCTTCATCCTGGATCCGGCCCTCCTGGCCGATTTCTACCGCCGACACCCCGATAAACCTGGTTGGGCACCGGGAGGCGCCCGTTGATGGGGGGGTCCAACATCTATGATCAGTTTGGAATCAATAGATTCACTAATTGCAACAGCGGAGATGCTGAGAGAGGAGATGGAGGGTCTGGGTTTGTGATGGTCCTGGATCAGGTTCTGTTTATCTGTTTATGATGAAAGGGTGGAACTTGTTGAGAGTGACATTCATGTTTGTGGGACCTCAGTGTTTCAGACTGACAGATTCCTGGGAAGGACTTTTGGAGTCATGAGGTATTTGACGATGCTGATATCTTTCCAGGATAATTAAAGTTGATGTCTTTTAGTTCTTCAAGTGTTACAGTGTGGTTGTGGATTCTGGATGCTAACCAGTGAATGAAGGTGATGACTGATGTCTTTGACCCCGTGTCTCTCTGGAACCTCGGTTACCACTAGAATGACTTTGTGTTAAATGAAATATTACTTTGAGAGACACAAATGAGTTTTGCAACTTGGGGTCTGACAGAAATTCACCTACAACGCTGTGATCACGTCGAGTGCCCCTCTGAGCCCGGGGCAACATGCAGGTCGCCGGCTGCTGAAGCCTGGAAAACAAGTTGTCGTCTGGCTGCAGCACAGAGACGGGTTTGTGTGGCTGTCCCTGGGCAGTTGCCAATCAGGATGTAGGGTGGCCCTGTGGTGTAGTGGAAGCTGCAATGTTTGCCACCAGTGAATTCTCTGAGCTGACCTGAGCAGGAGCAAGGATGGAAATGGATGAAGACTCCAGGAGTTCTGATAGACTTCTTGCAGTGTGAATATGCCCTTAAAATAATTTATTTTAAATTAAATCAAATTTAATTTCACCGTGTGTGTTTGTTGATGGTGAGTTCTGTTTGTTTTTTTTTTGTTTGTTTGTTTTGTTTTGCAGAGGGAATGTTGGAGGTGACTAAACAAGGAAAGAAGCTTTGCACCATTGGGCCTGGAAAAGTGTTTGGAGAGCTGGCCATCCTGTACAACTGCACCCGCACAGCCAGTGTGACAGGTAGACGCAGGGACTCTGCTTGCACATGTTCAGTCAGGGAACTTCATAGGACCCAGTGAGCGCTGAACCTCAGAACCAATGGGAGTAGACCACTCTGAGGTACTGCATCAACTTTAGAATGAATCAAATTTATTTAATATGTTAACAAAACAATGGACTCAGAGCACAAACCTCTGCATGGACACTAACGGACATCCATTGCTATCACAAGCAACGGCTCGTATCTGATCCCCATTTGTCCCTGTTCGTGTCTGATCCCCATCTATCCCGGTTCATGCCTGATCCCGTCTGTCTTGGCTCGTATCTGGTCCCCATCTCTCCTAGCTTGTTTCTGGTCCCCATCTGTCGCATCTGATCCCCATCTGTCCCGGGTCGTGTCTGATCCCCGTCTGTCCTGGCTCGTGTCTGATCCCCGTCTATCCCGGCTCATGTCTGATCCCCGTCTATCCCGGCTCATGTCTGATCCCCATCTGTCCCGGCTCGTGTCTGATCCCTGTCTGTCCCTGTTCATTTCTGGTCCCCGTCTGTCCAGGTTCGTGTTTGATCTCCATCTATCCTGGGTCATGTCTGATCCCCGTCTGTCCCGGGTTGCATCTGATCCCCGTCTGTGCTGCTTTTAATTTGTTACTCCTGCTTCTTGTTGTTTTCTTGTTCTTACGTCCTATTTTATTTTGACATTGCCTTTTAGTGTTGGTTTTGGTAGCTTGCTTCCTGTGTCTGTCCTCAGCTATTCCTCATTCATTTACTTACTCTCGAGTGTGTTGAAATGTCAAGCACATGAGCACACAGACTGAAGCTCTAAACAGTGAGACAGACACAGGAAGCATGTTTCAAAAAGTTTTACTGTACCACAGACACCAGCAGGGAGACAAAACAGGAACTGAAGTTTGCATTACAATAACAATGACTGCAGCAAGAGTGCACTGCTGAAACGGAACTGAAATCACAGCAATACAGTTACTGCAATACAGTTCCAATACAGTTCCAGGTTCAGGTGGCAGAGAGCGCGTCGCGATCTAAACTCTAAATCTCCTCTAGAAAATTAAGAAAGTTCCCAGTAAGTACCAGCAGTCTTTAAGATGAAGAGAAAATGTCATTTTCAGGAGTGATAAAGAACAGGTGGAGTGTTTCCTGAGGAGGAAGACTGTTTAATGAGGTCGATGGGCAACAGGAAAACAGCACAGCCAGTGAACGAGAAGCCGTAACACAAAAAGAGAAAACGTAACATTACAGGTCAGTGACGGGTTGGTCCCCCAGAACCATAGCAGGACCACTCCCTCTATAGGATGACACCAGGAATTCCAGAGAAGTACATATGGGCTGTCCCAATAAAAGTCCTGGATCAGAGATTTGTCTAAAATATTTGATTCCTGTGATCGTCTCAGCCACAGCCCCACCCCATCCATCACAAGCTGCAGGGTGTGACCCCCGTGTAGGGGAGTGTGACTCCTGGGTATTTTGACCCCCTGCCTGTTTATCTGGATTATTCACTGTCTGATTCCTTCGTGGACACTGTTGCCTTGCCACCTGCCTTTCCTGTGTATTTTGATAATCAGCATGATGACCTGGATGTTTTGCTCCTCCCCTCACTCGAGCCCGTGCCTGTCCTACGTCAGCCAATAAAGACTCCTGAGTTGTTCTCTGCATTAGCGTCTCCAGTTTGCTGAAATTCTCACAGTACAATCTGGACCTGACAGATCCTGCAGAGAACAACCTGCTCTGTGCTGCTTTGATTTTTCAAGCCAGAAAACTATATGAACACAAAAAACGTTTGAGTGGACTGAACCAGACGATCCAGGAATTCTGGTGTCATGAGAGAACCATGATGGACCACAGGCTGAGCTGGAGTCATTCCAGTCTGCAGAGATGGTTGTTCTCTGCAGACTGGAATGATTCCAGCTCTGCTCACCACAGCAGAGATTCTCACCCCAGTGTCTGTTAAGGAGGGTCTTTGAGGCCCTGGACAACAAGCAGCACATTGTTTGCTATCAGATGAGGCCATCGGCGGGTCCTTGATTATACCATCTGGTTCCTGACCCTGGCCATCAACAGCAGGTGGAACACAACCACTTTTCCTTATACGACGGACTAATAGACAATGTAAAGGACCAGCTTGTACACCACACCGTCACATCACCGCAGGCTCCTGAATCATTGTCCACCCCTGAGCATGGAAGTTGGGCGCTCTACGCTTAGACTGGAGGAGTGACGATGGCCGTTCAGGATGGGCCTTTGCTTCTACTGTCGGGTGTTTTGCTTCCTGTATTTTTACAGCCCTGACTATCAAAAGTCAGTTTGTTTTATATTAATCAGCTCACCTATTCTTTACAGAGAACGGTTCTTATTCATATACAGGCTTTGGGTGGAGAGACGCCTTCTGTCTCTGCGATCTTCCCATCTGCACCGGTCTATATTGACATTTACGGAATAACCCTGTTGTGTCTAATTATTTGCGGACGTTAATGGTGGATTTTATGGCTGCAAAGTGAGTTTTACCCGCGATGTGTTAGCGGACACAAGGGGGTTATTCCCATTCTAATCCAATTAAATCATTGGCAGGGTTTATTTTTCTGTAAGTAATTCGGTCGGTGAAGCTTACCATGGCAACGGCGTCGTCTTCGTTCCACCAGTTTCTCTCGCTCTCCTCTTCTTCTTCTTCTTCTTCATGTTTAATCGCGGTTGGCAACCTCTTGCACTCAGCTGCCAGCGCCATTATTGACATCTGCGTAGCAACACACGCGGTCAGGGCACGGAGTAATACATTCAGTGGTGGGCACAGTTCCGATAATCTGATAACCGATAATTATCGAAGATAAAGTTTTCATTATCGGATTATCTTTTGAGATAACTTTGGAAACCATTATTGGACTAATTACCTTCTGATAATTTTTAAACCGTTAATGTGGTAAACAAAGCAGATGTGTAGTTCTCTCCTCTGCAAACAGAGGAGAACTGCTTCTAGAAGAAACCGCTCTATCCTCTGCAGGCAAAGGAGAACTGGTCACAAAAAAAACCTAATTTCTTTTAACCCCATACTGATACGCGGCCAATATCGCCTAAGTCATCCAGAGGCATACATTTTTAACTTATGCTTCAAATTTTAACCAAACTAATTTCGGACAAGTTATTTAAATTAATGTCACGTCTGAGGTTTTATAAAGTGAAAATATCAGATATATGTTTTAGTTTTAAAGTAATGTGCTAATTGTTAAGGTTTAAGTGTGGACATGCTGTGTCCAGGTGCATTATGGGTAGGATAGGGTAGTCTCAGTATGTTCACGACATGAGAAATACATTTCAGACACTCTGATCAGGCTCCATGGACAACAGCATTAAACTCTAGTGCCTAAAACTCATGAATATATCTCTGGGTTTATAGACTTTGTTATTGCGTTTGCGTTTATTAAATTCCATGCATCTTAAATGTAGCAAGTAGCAACACAGATTATCTGGAATTTTGTTTTGGCAAGTTTTCAAGGTCTCTACTGCCATCTACTGCCCAGTCGTGTTCATGGCAGTATTCAAACTAAAGCTGGGCAGACGCTATGATATTTTGAATCACTGTATTCACTTCCAGCTCAAACTGTAACACAGAACCGCACGATGTAAAAGTTCAGAGGCACGATTTATGTTCTCACACACATTGTACGTTCAAAAACCACACGTTGGACTCATGTTTCCAGAAGCAAAACGTAAACAGAAGCTTTTTTTCAAACTTAATTTATAAAAACTCTCGATGGGTGACATCAAAGTTAAAAAAAAACAACAAAAAAAAAAACATTACAAGAAAGGTCTGCGGGGTTTGCACAGTGCGAGAGGTTGGATGCTTGTAGCTCTTCAGCAGCGGGATACCCTCACGACGGCCGACCAGAATAATATCAAACAGGTTTGATTTTCATCTGACCATATGATCGTCAATCAGGAGGTGGTCGTGAGATGTTACACACAGCTCATTACTCTATGTACAGTAGTGTTTAGAATAATAGTAGTGTGTGACTAAAAATATTAATCCAGGTTTTGAGTATATTTCTTATTGTTACATGGGAAACAAGGTACCAGTAGATTCAGTAGATTCTTACAAATCCAACAAGACCAAGCATTCATGATATGCACACTCTTAAGGCTATGAAATTGGGCTATTAGTAAAAAAAAGTAGAAAAGGGGGTGTTCACTATAATAGCATCTACTGTTGACGCTACAAACTCTAAACTATTATGTTCAAACTGCTTTTTCAGCAATTCTGTGAATCACTAAACTAGTATTTAGTTGTATAACCACAGTTTTTCATGATTTCTTCACATCTGTGAGGCATTTATTTTGTTGGTTTGGAACCAAGATTTTGCTGGTTTACTAGTGTGCTTGGGGTCATTGTCTTGTTGAAACACCCATTTCAAGGGCATGTCCTCTTCAGCATAAGGCAACATGACCTCTTCAAGTATTTTGACATATCCAAACTAATCCATGATACCTGGTATGTGATATATAGGCCCAACACCATAGTAGGAGAAACATGCCCATATCATGATGCTTGCACCACCATGCTTCACTGTCTTCACTGTGAACTGTGGCTTGAATTCAGAATTTGGGGGTCGTCTCAGAAACTGTCTGCGGCCCTTGGACCCAAAAAGAACAATTTTACTCTCATCAATCCACAAAATATTCCTCCATTTCTCTTTAGGCCAGTTGATGTGTTCTTTGGCAAATTGTAACCTCTTCTGCACGTCTTTTATTTAACAGAGGGACTTTGCGGGGGATTCTTGCAAATAAATTAGCTTCACACAGGCGTCTTCTAACTGTCACAGCACTTACAGGTAACTCCAGACTGTCTTTGATCATCCTGGAGCTGATCAATGGGTGAGCCTTTGCCATTCTGGTTATTCTTCTATCCATTTTGATGGTTGTTTTCCGTTTTCTTCCACACGTCTCTGGTTTTTTTGTCCATTTTAAAGCATTGGAGATCATTGTAGATGAACAGCCTATAATGTTTTGCACCTGCGTATAAGTTTTCCCCTCTGCAATCAACATTTTAATCAAACTACGCTGTTCTTCTGAACAATGTCTTGAATGTCCCATTTTCCTCAGGCTTTCAGAGAGAAAAGCATGTTCAACAGGTGCTGGCTTCATCCTTAAATAGGGGACACCTGATTCACACCTGTTTGTTCCACAAAATTGACGAACTCACTGACTGAATGCCACACTACTATTATTGTGAACACCCCCTTTTCTACTTTTTTTTTACTAATAGCCCAATTTCATAGCCTTAAGAGTGTGCATATCATGAATGCTTGGTCTTGTTGGATTTGTGAGAATCTACTGAATCTACTGGTACCTTGTTTCCCATGTAACAATAAGAAATATACTCAAAACCTGGATTAATCCTTTTAGTCACATAGCACTACTATTATTCTGAACACTACTGTATACTAAATGATTCAGGACACGCGATTAACCTGAAACTTGGTGCGATCCAAAAAATTCTTGCATGAATGAAAAATCAGCTGAAAAAGGGCCAAAACCTGCACAGTGTAAACCCAGCTTAAGTACTGAACGTCTGGCACCAGTAGATCATGGCAGTGTTCTATTTATTTTGACACTGGTTATATCAGACGGTTATCTAATTACAGCTTGGCTTGTTTTTTTTTTGTTTGTTTTTTTGAAAATGCCTTTTTTTACAAATAAAAAATGTCATATTTTACAAAAGCACATTTATCTGTAAACACCAACACACGACACACCTCACATTAACGTGTTGCTTACCAATCAGTGTTAACGGAGGCACATTTTTCCCAGAATGCCATCTGTCTGTGTTTGTTACAAACTTCAGAATTTTAGTGCATTATTCAACATTAAAACATATATGTTATATTTTAACTTTGCACAAATGACAGTTTGTTTTCATTTTATTTATACACCAAACCATAACTCAGCACTGCTTTATTTTCCAAGACCAGGGCCTGAGGGCAGCATTGTGATTGAGTAGAGAGTTGAGCTTTGTGGCTCCTCTCAGTTGCTTCTGTGCTGGAAGCCATGTAGTAGAGGTGGGCGATAATAGGAATTTTGGTATTGATCCAATACCAAGTAAATACAGGCCCAGTATCGCCGATCCAGATACTTTTTCATATTTAAGCTTCATAGAACCAAAGGATCCAAAAGACCTAGGATAGAATTTCGCCAAACATTGTACGTAACAACAAAATACTTTATTATCACAGTTAACATTTTTGTTTAAAAAATATCACTCAACACAACTTAAAACAAAATCTCCTGAGGTAGAGGGCTGACAAACCACAATACAACAAAATTAACACACCACAACAAAATTGGCTGGCACCACTGAGCCACGTGACTGCGCAACAACAAAAGATCACACGACACAGAGCAGCGCACCGCTGCTCTTACAGACAGAGAGTAGACTTTGATGAATGTGTGTGCGGGAGAAAAAAAAGCTTGAGTATCGATCTTTTTACACGAGGATCGTTCAATATCAATACCAGCGTTGGTATCGATATTATCGATACTGGATCGATCCACCCACCTCTACCATGTAGTAAATTGGCACTTTCAGCAGGGGGCAGGATGCTCAAAGACAGACGTGCTGACTTGTTGTTTGGGTCTGTTGTCGCTTTTGATGCTTCCAAAAGCAATCGTGGTGTTAAAACTCAAAATCAGCTTGTTAGTAGTTGCAAGTGTACCAGAGACAATACTGGAATTTATCGGTTATCGATTATCTGGAACTTACGTTACATTTTTGGGTGGTTTATCGGTTTAGCTTTATCAAAGATAACTTTTCAGTTATCTGATTGTCTGTTATCGAAGTTAATTTTTTGGTTATCTGTGCCCACCACTGAATACATTAAATGTGAAACGGTCAAATATTTTGCCAACACGATATTTTATGATCTGAAATCTCACGCGATTAACCAATCAGATTTACGGGAGAAATGTAATTGAATTAGAATAACTTATTCAAAGCGTTGTTGTTACATATGTTGGAAGTTTTTGAGGATAGGAATATTCTTTCTTATCCCGAGAAGTCTTGTCATTCAGGGTCAAAAGATGACCCCTCAGAACCTTCAGACACGTGACTTGGGACCAGCACCAAAGTCTATTTTATTTTACAGCCTTTGATTTTTCTGATTCAGTCCCTTGAAAAAAAATTCAAATAACTTGACAGGAGCCATGATTCTGGTAGCCTTTATTTCATAGCATCAAGCAGGTGAAAAGTTGGAAATTTATTCAGCAAACAGTTTGTCAAAATGAATCAGTTGTTTAAAAGGAATAAAGGAATTAAAAGAAAAGATTACATTATAAATAAGACTTTATTAATTCCTTGAGAAGACTCCCTCAAGGAAACTGAGGTTCCAGCAGCACACAGTCAAAGAAGATTGTTGGAGTTGCGATCTCTGAGTTTTTTTTAACAGGTCAGAAGGACTCGGAGTCTCTGAGTTTTTTTTTTTTTTTTTTTTGAATAGGTCAGAAGGACTTGGAGTCTCTGAGTTTTTTTTTTTTTTTTGAACAGGTCAGAAGGAGTCGGGGTCTCTGAGTTTTGTTTTTTTTTAGCGGTCAGAAGGAGTCGGGGTCTCTGAGTTTTCTTTTTTTGAACAGGTCAGAAGGAGTCGGGGTCTCAGGTTTTTTTTTAGCGGTCAGAAGGAGTCGGGGTCTCTGAGTTTTTTGTTTTTTTTTGAACAGGACAGAAGGAGTCGGGTGTCTCAGTTTTCTTTTTTGAACAGGTCAGAAGAAATCGGGGTCTCTGAGTTTTCTTTTTTTTTGAACAGGTCAGAAGAAGTCGGGGTCTCTGAGTTTTCTTTTTTTTGAATAGGTGAGAAAGAGTTGGGGTCTCTGAGGTTTTTTTTAGCGGTCAGAAGGAGTCGGGGTCTCTGATTTTTGTTTTATTTTTTAAGTGGTCAGAAGTAGTTGGGGTGTCTGAGTTTTCTTTTTTTGAACAAGTCAGAAGGACTCGGGGTCTCTGAGTTTTTTTGAACAGGACAGAAGAAGTCAGGTGTCTCAGTTTTCTTTCTTTTTTATTTTGAACAGGTCAGAAGGACTCAGAGTCTCTGAGTTTTTTCTTGAACAGGACAGAAGGAGTCGGGTGTCTCAGTTTTCTTTTTTTGAACAGGTCAGAAGAAATCGGGGTCTCTGAGTTTTCTTTTTTTTGAACAGGTCAGAAGGAGTCTGGGTCTCTGAGTTTTCTTTTTTTTTGAACAGGTGAGAAAGAGTTGGGGTCTCTGAGTTTTTTTTAGCGGTCAGAAGGAGTCGGGGTCTCTGATTTTTGTTTTATTTTTTAAGTGGTCAGAAGGAGTTGGGGTGTCTGAGTTTTCTTTTTGTTGAACAGGTCAGAAGGAGTCGGGGTCTCTGAGTTTTCTTTTTTGAACAGGTCAGAAGGAGTCGGGTCTCTGAGTTTTCTTTTTTTTTGAACAGGTCAGAAGGAGTCGGGATCTCTGAGTTTTTTTTTAAACCTCTGGGGTCGATGCCGTCGTATATGACGGCTAAGACCAAGCTTTAATAAGTTATAAATAACTTTTTAATGATATGAGATAGAAACTTACTTTTATTTTGCTGAAAGTTAACTCTGCTGACTTTCGAGCCAGCCATTGGCCATCTTTGTACTCCTCATAGAAGCTGTGCGCAATGTGAGTGTCCAATCGGAATTGGTTCACCGTCACATGGTTTTCCAAAATCCAATTGTAGGGCAGATTTACCTCACGTGAAAAGCCAAAGATCATTTTCAGGAGTGATGTGTTACTAGTTGACCCTTTTGAATAGCCCCCTGGGTGCTCCAATGAGTACATACTATTAGTACATACTCAGTGCGCCCTGCGCCATTACACACAGTGATCAGTGAAAGCAGGAGCAGACGGAGAGACTCTGATGACAATCTCACATGCTCAAACAAAGAGTGTGTAACTATCAGGATTGCTCCACTAGTTTGCATGTGAATGTTACTGGATAACTCTGTTGCTTTCTCAGCATAAAGCACTGTTTACCATATCAATGGACAACAAAACGCATAGACCATTTTGTATATATTGTTCAAAATGTGCATTTGTGTTTATTGTTTGAACCTTTTTGTTGTACAGTCTTTCACACAAGACTTCAAATTACCTTTATAAAGTGTCAAAACAGTTGTTTATTATAGTTTGTTGTGTGTTTGGAATGAATGTGTGTGGAAAATTATTTATTGCTTTATTTTTTCCTTGCCTTGTGGGATGGAAGGGAGAGCTGTTAACAGCAATAATAAAACATTTATGCCAGGCGAGTGAACTGTCCAAAAAATGCCCTCGGACCACAGAGGGTTAATCGGTCAGGAGGAGTCAGGGTCTCTGAGGTTTTTTTAATCAGTCAGAAGGAGTCAGGGTCTCTGAGTTTTTTTTAAGCAGTCAGAAGGAGTCAGGGTCTCTGAGTTTTTTTTTAATCGGTCAGAAGGAGTCGGGGTCTCTGAGTTTTTTTTAAGCAGTCAGAAGGAGTCGGGGTCTCTGAGTTTTTTTTAAGCAGTCAGAAGGAGTCGGGGTCTCTGAGTTTTTTTTTTAATCGGTCAGAAGGAGTCGGGGTCTCTGATTTTTTTTTTTAAACGGTCAGAAGGAGTCGGGGTCTCTGAGTTTTTTTTAAGCAGTCAGAAGGAGTCAGGGTCTCTGAGGTTTTTTTTAAGCAATCAGAAGGAGTCGGGGTCTCTGATTTTTTTTTAAACGGTCAGAAGGAGACGGGGTCTGATTTTTTTTTTAAGCAGTCAGAAGGAGTCGGGGTCTCTGAGTTTTTTTTAAGCAGTCAGAAGGAGTCAGGGGTCTCTGAGTTTTTTTTTAAGCGGTCAGAAGGAGTCGGGGTCTCTGAGTTTTTTTTTAAGCAGTCAGAAGGAGTCGAGGGTCTCTGAGTTTTTTTTAAGCAGTCAGAAGGAGTCAGGGTCTCTGAGTTTTTTTTAAGCAGTCAGAAGGAGTCAGGGTCTCTGAGGTTTTTTTTAAGCAGTCAGAAGGAGTCAGGGGTCTCTGAGGTTTTTTTTAAGCAGTCAGAAGGAGTCGGGGTCTCTGAGGTTTTTTTTTAAGCAGTCAGAAGGAGTCGGGGTCTCTGAGGTTTTTTTTAAGCAGTCAGAAGGAGTCGGGGTCTCTGAGTTTTTTTTAAGCAGTCAGAAGGAGTCGGGGTCTCTGAGGTTTTTTTAAGCAGTCAGAAGGAGTCGGGTCTCTGAGTTTTTTTTAAGCAGTCAGAAGGAGTCGGGGTCTCTGAGGTTTTTTTTAAGCAGTCAGAAGGAGTCAGGGTCTCTGAGTTTTTTTTTAAGCAGTCAGAAGGAGTCAGGGTCTCTGAGTTTTTTTTTAAGCAGTCAGAAGGAGTCGGGGTCTCTGAGTTTTTTTTTTAATCGGTCAGAAGGAGTCGGGGTCTCTGAGGTTTTTTTTAAGCAGTCAGAAGGAGTCGGGGTCTCTGAGTTTTTTTTTTAAGCAGTCAGAAGGAGTCGGGGTCTCTGAGTTTTTTTTAAGCAGTCAGAAGGAGTCAGGGTCTCTGAGTTTTTTTTTTAAGCAGTCAGAAGGAGTCGGGGTCTCTGAGTTTTTTTTTTAAGCAGTCAGAAGGAGTCAGGGTCTCTGATGTTTTTTTTAAGCAGTCAGAAGGAGTCGGGGTCTCTGAGGTTTTTTTTAAGCAGTCAGAAGGAGTCAGGGTCTCTGAGGTTTTTTTTAAGCAGTCAGAAGGAGTCAGGGTCTCTGAGTTTTTTTTTAAGCAGTCAGAAGGAGTCAGGGTCTCTGAGTTTTTTTTAAGCAGTCAGAAGGAGTCAGGGTCTCTGAGTTTTTTTTAATCGGTCAGAAGGAGTCGGGGTCTCTGAGTTTTTTTTAAGCAGTCAGAAGGAGTCAGGGTCTCTGAGTTTTTTTTAAGCAGTCAGAAGGAGTCGGGGTCTCTGAGGTTTTTTTTAAGCAGTCAGAAGGAGTCGGGGTCTCTGAGTTTTTTTTAATCGTTCAGAAGGAGTCGGGGTCTCTGAGTTTTTTTTAAGCAGTCAGAAGGAGTCGAGGTCTCTGAGTTTTTTTTAAGCAGTCAGAAGGAGTCAGGGGTCTCTGAGGTTTTTTTTAATCGGTCAGAAGGAGTCGGGGTCTCTGAGTTTTTTTTAAGCGGTCAGAAGGAGTCGGGGTCTCTGAGTTTTTTTAAGCAGTCAGAAGGAGTCGGGTCTCTGAGTTTTTTTAAGCAGTCAGAAGGAGTCGGGGTCTCTGAGTTTTTTTTAAGCAGTCAGAAGGAGTCAGGGGTCTCTGAGTTTTTTTTTTAATCGGTCAGAAGGAGTCGGGGTCTCTGAGTTTTTTTTAAGCAGTCAGAAGGAGTCAGGGTCTCTGAGTTTTTTTTAAGCAGTCAGAAGGAGTCAGGGGTCTCTGAGTTTTTTTTTAAGCAGTCAGAAGGAGTCGGGTCTCTGAGTTTTTTTTTAAGCAGTCAGAAGGAGTCGGGGTCTCTGAGGTTTTTTTTAAGCAGTCAGAAGGAGTCGGGTCTCTGAGTTTTTTTTTAAGCAGTCAGAAGGAGTCGGGGTCTCTGAGTTTTTTTTAAGCAGTCAGAAGGAGTCGGGGTCTCTGAGTTTTTTTTAAGCAGTCAGAAGGAGTCGGGGTCTCTGAGTTTTTTTTAATCGGTCAGAAGGAGTCGGGTCTCTGAGTTTTTTTTTAAGCAGTCAGAAGGAGTCGGGGTCTCTGAGTTTTTTTTTAAGCAGTCAGAAGGAGTCAGGGTCTCTGAGTTTTTTTTTAAGCAGTCAGAAGGAGTCGGGGTCTCTGAGTTTTTTTTTAAGCAGTCAGAAGGAGTCGGGGTCTCTGAGTTTTTTTTAAGCAGTCAGAAGGAGTCGGGGTCTCTGAGTTTTTTTTTAATCGGTCAGAAGGGGTCGGGGTCTCTGAGTTTTTTTTAAGCAGTCAGAAGGAGTCGGGGTCTCTGAGTTTTTTTTTAAGCAGTCAGAAGGAGTCGGGGTCTCTGAGGTTTTTTTTAAGCAGGTCAGAAGGAGTCGAGGTCTCTGAGTTTTTTTTTTAATCGGTCAGAAGGAGTCGGGGTCTGTGAGGTTTTTTTTAATCGGTCAGAAGGAGTCGGGGTCTCTGAGTTTTTTTTTTAACGGGTCAGAAGGAGTCGGGGTCTCTGAGGTTTTTTTTTAAGCAGTCAGAAGGATTCAGGGTCTCTGAGGTTTTTTTTTAAGCAGCAGAAGGAGTCAGGGTCTCTGAGGTTTTTTTTAAGCAGTCAGAAGGAGTCAGGGGTCTCTGAGTTTTTTTTAAGCAGTCAGAAGGAGTCAGGGTCTCTGAGTTTTTTTTGAGCAGTCAGAAGGAGTCAGGGTCTCTGAGTTTTTTTTAAGCAGTCAGAAGGAGTCAGGGTCTCTGAGTTTTTTTTTAAGCAGTCAGAAGGAGTCGGGGTCTCTGAGGTTTTTTTTTAAGCAGTCAGAAGGAGTCAGGGTCTCTGAGTTTTTTTTTAAGCAGTCAGAAGGAGTCAGGGTCTCTGAGTTTTTTTTAAGCAGTCAGAAGGAGTCAGGGGTCTCTGAGTTTTTTTTTAAGCAGTCAGAAGGAGTCGGGGTCTCTGAGTTTTTTTTAAGCAGTCAGAAGGAGTCAGGGTCTCTGAGTTTTTTTTTTAATCGGTCAGAAGGAGTCGGGGTCTCTGAGTTTTTTTTTAAGCAGTCAGAAGGAGTCAGGGTCTCTGAGGTTTTTTTTTAAGCAGTCAGAAGGAGTCAGGGTCTCTGAGGTTTTTTTTAAGCAGTCAGAAGGAGTCAGGGTCTCTGAGTTTTTTTTAAGCAGTCAGAAGGAGTCAGGGGTCTCTGAGTTTTTTTTAAGCAGTCAGAAGGAGTCAGGGTCTCTGAGGTTTTTTTTAAGCAGTCAGAAGGAGTCAGGGTCTCTGAGGTTTTTTTTAAGCAGTCAGAAGGAGTCGGGGTCTCTGAGTTTTTTTTAAGCAGTCAGAAGGAGTCGGGGTCTCTGAGGTTTTTTTTAAGCAGTCAGAAGGAGTCAGGGTCTCTGAGGTTTTTTTTAAGCAGTCAGAAGGAGTCAGGGTCTCTGAGGTTTTTTTTAAGCAGTCAGAAGGAGTCGGGGTCTCTGAGTTTTTTTTAAGCAGTCAGAAGGAGTCAGGGGTCTCTGAGTTTTTTTTAAGCAGTCAGAAGGAGTCGGGGTCTCTGAGGTTTTTTTTAAGCAGTCAGAAGGAGTCAGGGTCTCTGAGGTTTTTTTTTAATCAGTCAGAAGGAGTCGGGGTCTCTGAGGTTTTTTTTAAGCAGTCAGAAGGAGTCAGGGTCTCTGAGTTTTTTTTAAGCAGTCAGAAGGAGTCGGGTCTCTGAGGTTTTTTTTAAGCAGTCAGAAGGAGTCAGGGTCTCTGAGTTTTTTTTTAAGCAGTCAGAAGGAGTCGGGGTCTCTGAGTTTTTTTTAAGCAGTCAGAAGGAGTCAGGGTCTCTGAGTTTTTTTTAAGCAGTCAGAAGGAGTCAGGGGTCTCTGAGGTTTTTTTTAAGCAGTCAGAAGGAGTCAGGGTCTCTGAGGTTTTTTTTTAAGCAGTCAGAAGGAGTCAGGGTCTCTGAGTTTTTTTTTAAGCAGTCAGAAGGAGTCGGGGTCTCTGAGGTTTTTTTTAAGCAGTCAGAAGGAGTCGGGGTCTCTGAGTTTTTTTTAAGCAGGTCAGAAGGAGTCGGGGTCTCTGAGGTTTTTTTTAAGCAGTCAGAAGGAGTCGGGGTCTCTGAGTTTTTTTTAAGCAGTCAGAAGGAGTCGGGTCTCTGAGTTTTTTTTAAGCAGTCAGAAGGAGTCGGGGTCTCTGAGTTTTTTTTTAAGCAGTCAGAAGGAGTCGGGGTCTCTGAGTTTTTTTTAAGCGGTCAAAAGGAGTCAGGGTCTCTGATGTTTTTTTTTAAGCAGTCAGAAGGAGTCGGGGTCTCTGAGTTTTTTTTAAGCAGTCAGAAGGAGTCTGGGTCTCTGAGGTTTTTTTAAGCAGCCAAAAGGAGTCAAGGTCTCTGATGTTTTTTTTTTAATCGGTCAGGAGTCGGGGTCTCTGAGGTTTTTTTTAAGCAGTCAGAAGGAGTCAGGGTCTCTGAGGTTTTTTTAAGCAGTCAGAAGGAGTCGGGGGTCTCTGAGGTTTTTTTTAATCGGTCAGAAGGAGTCAGGGTCTCTGAGTTTTTTTTTTTAATCGGTCAGAAGGAGTCAGGGTCTCTGAGTTTTTTTTTAAACGGTCAGGAGGAGTCAGGGTCTCTGAGGTTTTTTTTAACGGTCAGGAGGAGTCAGGGTCTCTGAGGTTTTTTTTTAATCGGTCACAAGGAGTCGGGGTCTCTGAGGTTTTTTTTAAGCAGTCAGAAGGAGTCAGAGTCTGAGTTTTTTTTAAGCAGTCAGAAAGAGTCGGGGTCTCTGATGTTTTTTTTAAGCAGTCAGAAGGAGTCAGGGTCTCTGAGTTTTTTTTTAATCGGTCAGAAGGAGTCGGGGTCTCTGAGTTTTTTTTAAGCAGTCAGAAGGAGTCGGGGTCTCTGAGTTTTTTTTAAGCAGTTAGAAGGAGTCGGGGTCTCTGAATTTTTTTTTAATCGGTCAGAAGGAGTCGGGGTCTCTGAGTTTTTTTTTAAGCAGTCAGAAGGAGTTGGGGTCTCTGAGTTTTTTTAAGCAGTCAGAAGGAGTCGGGGTCTCTGAGTTTTTTTTAAGCAGTCAGAAGGAGTTGGGGTCTCTGAGTTTTTTTTTTTTAAACGGTCAGAAGGAGTCAGGGTCTCTTGAGGTTTTTTTAATTGCTCAGAAGGAGTCAGGGTCTCTGAGGTTTTTTTAAGCAGTCAGAAAGAGTCAGGGTCTCTGAGTTTTTTTTAATCGGTCAGAACAAGTCGGGGTCTCTGAGGTTTTTTTAAGCAGTCAGAAGGAGTCAGGGGTCTCTGAGGTTTTTTTTTAAGCAGGTCAGAAGGAGTCGGGGTCTCTGAGTTTTTTTTTAATCAGTCAGAAGGAGTCGGGGTCTCTGAGGTTTTTTTTTAATCGGTCAGAAGGAGTCGGGGTCTCTGAGTTTTTTTTAAGCAGTCAGAAGGAGTCAGGGTCTCTGAGGTTTTTTTTAAGCAGTCAGAAGGAGTCAGGGTCTCTGAGGTTTTTTTAAGCAGTCAGAAGGAGTCGGGGTCTCTGAGGTTTTTTTTAAGCAGTCAGAAGGAGTCAGGGTCTCTGAGGTTTTTTTTAAGCAGTCAGAAGGAGTCAGGGTCTCTGAGTTTTTTTTAATCGGTCAGAAGGAGTCGGGGTCTCTGAGTTTTTTTTAAGCAGTCAGAAGGAGTCAGGGGTCTCTGAGTTTTTTTTAAGCAGTCAGAAGGAGTCAGGGGTCTCTGAGTTTTTTTTAAGCAGTCAGAAGGAGTCGGGGTCTCTGAGGTTTTTTTTAAGCAGTCAGAAGGAGTCGGGGTCTCTGAGTTTTTTTTAAGCAGTCAGAAGGAGTCAGGGTCTCTGAGGTTTTTTTTTAAGCAGTCAGAAGGAGTCAGGGTCTCTGAGGTTTTTTTTTAAGCAGTCAGAAGGAGTCGGGGTCTCTGAGTTTTTTTTAAGCAGTCAGAAGGAGTCGGGGTCTCTGAGTTTTTTTTTAAGCAGTCAGAAGGAGTCGGGGTCTCTGAGGTTTTTTTTAAGCAGTCAGAAGGAGTCGGGGTCTCTGAGTTTTTTTTTAAGCAGTCAGAAGGAGTCAGGGTCTCTGAGGTTTTTTTTTAAGCAGTCAGAAGGAGTCGGGTCTCTGAGGTTTTTTTTAAGCAGTCAGAAGGAGTCGGGTCTCTGAGTTTTTTTTTAAGCAGTCAGAAGGAGTCAGGGGTCTCTGAGGTTTTTTTTAAGCAGTCAGAAGGAGTCAGGGTCTCTGAGTTTTTTTTAAGCAGTCAGAAGGAGTCGGGGTCTCTGAGTTTTTTTTTAAGCAGTCAG
>NW_022986336.1:47500-101494 GCF_902500255.1 Thalassophryne amazonica | reverse complement strand
GTTGCATCAGACGTGTGTGTGTGTGTGTGTGTGTGTGTCATTGCATTTGAAAGGGGATGTGTTTGTCGTTGGGTGTCCTTGCATGAGAAGTGTATGTGTGTCACTGCATTTGAAGTGTGTGTGTGTCATTGCATTTGAAAGGTGTGTGTGTCGTTGGGAAACGTGTCGTTGCTTTTGAAGTGTATGTTTGTAGTTGCATTTGATGTGTGTTTGTGGGTGTAGTTGCATGAGAAGTGTGTGTATGTGTGTCGCTGCATTTGAATGGTGTGTGTATGTGTGTGTGTCATGGCATTTGAAGGGGGTGTGGGTGTCGTTGCATTAGAAGTGTGTGTATGTGTCGTTGCATTAGATGTGTGTGTGTGGGTGTGTGTGTGTGTCGTTGCATTTGAAGGGCGTGTGTGTCGTTGCATTAGACGTGTGTGTGTGTCATTGTATTTGAAGGGTGTGTGTGTGTCGTTGCATTAGACGTGTGTGTATGTGTGTCGTTGCATGAGAAGTGTGAGCATGTGTGTCACTGCATTTGAAGTGTGTGTGTGTGTGTGTGTGTGTGTCATTGCATTTGAAGTGTGTGTGTGTGTCATTGCATTTGAAGTGTGTGTCTGTCATTGCATCAGACGTGGGTGTGTCGTTGCATTTGAAGGGTGTGTGTGTGTCGTTGCATTTGAAGGGTGTGTGTTTGTCGTTGCATTTGAAGGGTGTGTGTGTGTCGTTGGGTGTCGTTGCATGAGAAGTGTGAGTATGTGTGTCGTTGCATTTGAAGTGTATGTGTGTTGTTGCATTCGAAGTCTGTGTATGCATTGTTGCATTAGAAGTGTGTGAATGTGTTGTTACATTAGAATTGTGTGTATGTGTGTCGTTGCATTTGAAGGGTGTATGTGTGTCACTGCATTTGAAGTATATGTGTGTATTTGCATTAGAAGTGTGTGTATGTGTGTCATTGCATTTGAAGTGTATTTGTGTGTCGTTGCAGTTGAAGTGTGTGTGTGTCGTTGCAGTGGAAGTGTATTTGTGTGTCGTTGCAGTTGAAGTGTATGTGTGTGTCGTTGCATTTGAAGTGTATGTGTGTGTCATTGCATTTGAAGTGTATGTGTGTGTCATTGCATTTGAAGTGTATGTGTGTGTTGTTGCATTTGAAAGGTGTGTATGTGTGTCATTGCTTTTGAAGGATGTGTATGTGTGTCATTGCTTTTGAAGAGTGTGTGTGTGTCATTGCATTTGAAGGGTGTATGTGTGTCGTTGCATTTGAAGGGTGTATGTGTGTCGTTGCATTAGAAGGGTGTATGTGTGTCATTGCATTTGAAGGGTGTGTGTGTGTGGGTGTTGTTGCATTTGAAGGAGGTGTGGGTGTTGCTGCATTAGAAGTGTGCATATGTGCCGTTGCATAAGATGTGTGTGTGTGTGTGTCGTTGCATTTGATGGGTGTGTGTGTCATTGCATTAGAAATGTGTGTATGTGTGTCATTGCATCAGACGTGTGTGTGTGTGTTTTTCTTTGCATTTGACGGGTGTGTGTGTTTCATTGCATTTGAAGGGTGTGTCGTTGCATTTGAAGGGTGTGTGTGTCGTTGCATTTGACGTGTATGTGTGTGTCGTTGCATATGAAGTATGTGTGTGTCCTTGCATTAGACATGTGGTATGTGTGTCGTTGCATTAGACGTGTGTGTATGTGTGTGTCGTTGCATTAGACGTGTGTGTATGTGTGTGTCGTTGCATTAGACGTGTGTGTATGTGTGTGTCGTTGCATTAGACATGTGTGTATGTGTGTGTCGTTGCATTAGACGTGTGGGTGTCATTGTATTTGAAGGGTGTGTGTGTGTCGTTGCATTAGATGTGTGTGTATGTGTGTCGTTGCATTTGAATATGTGTGTGTCGTTGCATTTGAAGTGTTTGTGGGTGTCGTTGCATTAGAAGTGTGTGTATGTGTCGTTGCATTAGACGTGTGTTTGTGTGTCGTTGCATTAGACGTGTGTTTGTGTGTCGTTGCATTAGACGTGTGTGTATGTGTGTCGTTGCATTAGACGTGTGTGTGGGTGTGTCGTTGCATTAGACGTGTGTGTGTGTGTGTCGTTGCATTAGACGTGTGTGTGTGTGTCGTTGCATTTGAAGGGGGTGTGGGTGTCGTTGCATTTGAAGGGGGTGTGGGTGTCGTTGCATTAGACGTGTGTGTGTGTGTGTCGTTGCATTAGACGTGTGTGTGTGTGTCGTTGCATTAGACGTGTGTGTGTGTGTCGTTGCATTAGACGTGTGTGTGTGTGTCGTTGCATGAGATGTGTGTGTGTATGTCGTTGCATTTGATGGGTGTGTGTGTCGTTGCATTAGAAATGTGTGTATGTGTGTCATTGCATTTGAAAGGTGTGTGTGTGTCATTGCATCAGATGTGTGTGTGTGTGTGTGTGTCGTTGCATTTGACGGGTGTGTGTGTTTCATTGCATTTGAAGGGTGTGTCGTTGCATTTGAAGGGTATGTGTGTCGTTGCATTTGACGTGTATGTGTGTGTCGTTGCATATGAAGTATGTGTGTGTCCTTGCATTAGACATGTGTGTATGTGTGTCATTGCATTAGACGTGTATGTGTGTGTCGTTGCATTAGACGTGTGTATGTGTGTGTCGTTGCATTAGACGTGTGTATGTGTGTCGTAGCATTAGACGTGTGTGTATGTGTGTGTCATTGCATTTGAAGGGTGTTTGTGGGTGTCATTGCATTAGACGTGTGTGTGTGTGTCATTGTATTTGAAGGGTGTGTGGGTGTCGTTGCATTAGAAGTGTGTGTATGAGTCGTTGCATTAGACGTGTGTTTGTGTGTCGTTGCATTAGATGTGTGTTTGTGTGTCGTTGCATTAGACGTGTGTGTATGTGTGTCGTTGCATTAGACGTGTGTGTATGTGTGTCGTTGCATTAGACGTGTGTGTGGGTGTGTCGTTGCATTAGACGTGTGTGTGTGTGTCGTTGCATTTGAAGGGGGTGTGGGTGTCATTGCATTTGAAGGGGGTGTGGGTGTCGTTGCATTTGAAGGGGGTGTGGGTGTCGTTGCATTAGACGTGTGTGTGTGTGTGTCGTTGCATTAGACGTGTGTGTGTGTGTCGTTGCATTAGACGTGTGTGTGTGTGTGTCGTTGCATTAGACGTGTGTGTGTGTGTGTCGTTGCATTAGAAGTGTGTGTGTGTGTGTCGTTGCATTTGAAACGTGTGTGTGTGTGTCGTTGCATTTGAAACGTGTGTGTGGGTGTCGTTGCATTTGAAACGTGTGTGTGGGTGTCGTTGCATTTGAAACGGGTGTGGGTGTCGTTGCATTAGAAGTGTGTGTATGTGCCATTACATGAGATGTGTGTATCATTGCATTTGAAAGGTGTGTTTGTGTGTCGTTGCATTTGAAGAGTGTGTGTGTGTGTCTTTGCATTTGAAGGGTGTGTGTGTTTCATTGCATTTGAAGTGCGTGTGTGTCATTGCATTTCAAGGGTGTGTGGGTGTCATTGCATTAGAAGTGTGTGTATGTGTCATTGCATTTGAAGGGTATGTGTGTCGTTGCATTAGACGTGTGTATGTGTGTCGTTGCATTTGAAAGGTGTGTGGGTGTTGCTGCATTTGAAGGGGGTGTGAATGTCCTTGCATTTGAAGGGTGTGTGTGGATGTCATTGCATTTGAAGGGTGTGTGTGGATGTCATTGCATTTGAAGGGTGTGTGTGGATGTCGTTGCATTTGAAGGGGGTGTGGATGTCATTGCATTAGACGTATGTGTGTGTGGCATTGCATTTGAAGGGTGTGTGTGTGTGTGTGTGTGTGTGTGTGTGTGTCATTGCATTTGAAGTGTGTGTATGTGTGTTGTTGCATTTGAAAATTGTGCGTGTCGTTGCATCAGACATGTGTGTGTCGTTGCATTCGAAGGGTGTGTGTGTCGTTACATTAGAAGTGTGTGTCGTTGCATTTGAAGGGGGTGTGGGTGTTGCTGCATTTGAAGGGTGTGTGTGTATCGTTGCATTAGATGTGTGTGTGTGTCGTTGCATTAGAGGTGTGTGTATGTGTTTCGTTGAATTTGAAAGGTCTGTGTTTGTCGTTGCATTAATAGTGTGTGTGTATGTGTGTGCCGTTGCATTTGAAGAGTGTGTGTCGTTGCATTAGAAGTGTGTATGTGTATCATTGCATTTGAAGAGTGTGTGTCGTTGCATTAGAAGTGTGTATGTGTATCATTGCATTTGAAGAGGGTGTGTGTGTCGTTGCATTTGAACTATCTGTGTGTTGTTGGGTGTCGTTGCATTAGAGGTTTGTGTATGTGCGTTGTTGCTTTGAAGGGTGTGTAAGTGTCATTGCATTAGAAGGGTGTGTGTATGTCGTTGCATTAGAAGTGTGTATGTGTGTCGATGCATTTGAATGGTGTGTTTGTGTGTCGTTGCATTAGACGGGTGTGTTGGCCATTGCATTTGAAGCGTGTGTGTCTGCCGTTGCACTAGAAGTGTGTGTATGTGTCGTTGCATTGGAATTGTATGTGTATTTGACCTTGCATTAGAAGTGTGTGCGTGTAGTTGCATTAGAAGCGTGTGTGTGTCGTTGCATTAGAAGCGTGTGTGTGTAGTTGCATTAGACGTGCGTGTCGTTGCATTAGAAGCGTGTGTGTGTAGTTGCATTAATCAATCAATCAATCAATCAATTTTTTTTATATAGCGCCAAATCACAACAAACAGTTGCCCCAAGGCAAAGCCATACAATAATTATGTAAAACCCCAACGGTCAAAACGACCCCCTGTGAGCAAGCACTTGGCTACAGTGGGAAGGAAAAACTCCCTTTTAACAGGAAGAAACCTCCAGCAGAACCAGGCTCAGGGAGGGGCAGTCTTCTGCTGGGACTGGTTGGGGCTGAGGGAGAGAACCAGGAAAAAGACATGCTGTGGAGGGGAGCAGAGATCAATCACTAATGATTAAAAGCAGAGTGGTGCATACAGAGCAAAAAGAGAAAGAAACAGTGCATCATGGGAACCCCCAAGCAGTCTATGTCTATAGCAGCATAACTAAGGGATGGTTCAGGGTCACCTGATCCAGCCCTAACTATAAGCTTTAGCAAAAAGGAAAGTTTTAAGCCTAATCTTAAAAGTAGAGAGGGTGTCTGTCTCCCTGATCTGAATTGGGAGCTGGTTCCACAGGAGAGGAGCCTGAAAGCTGAAGGCTCTGCCTCCCATTCTACTCTTACAAACCCTAGGAACTACAAGTAAGCCTGCAGTCTGAGAGCGAAGCGCTCTATTGGGGTGATATGGTACTACGAGGTCCCTAAGATATACTCAACAAAAATATAAACGCAACACTTTTGGTTTTGTTCCCATTTTGTACGAGATGAACTCAAAGATCTAAAACTTTTTCCACATACACAATATCACCATTTCTCTCAAATATTGTTCACAAACCAGTCTAAATCTGTGATAGTGAGCACTTCTCCTTTGCTGAGATAATCCATCCCACCTCACAGGTGTGCCATATCAAGATGCTGATTAGACACCACGATTAGTGCACAGGTGTGCCTTAGACTGCCCACAATAAAAGGCCACTCTGAAAGGTGCAGTTTTATCACACAGCACAATGCCACAGATGTTGCAAGATTTGAGGGAGCGTGCAATTGGCATGCTGACAGCAGGAATGTCAACCAGAGCTGTTGCTCATGTATTGAATGTTCATTTCTCTACCATAAGCCGTCTCCAAAGTCGTTTCAGAGAATTTGGCAATACATCCAACCAGCCTCACAACCGCAGACCACGTGTAACCACACCAGCCCAGGACCTCCACATCCAGCATGTTCACCTCCAAGATCGTCTGAGACCAGCCACTCGGACAGCTGCTGAAACAATCGGTTTGCATAACCAAAGAATTTCTGCACAAACTGTCAGAAACCGTCTCAGGGAAGCTCATCTGCATGCTCGTCGTCCTCATCGGGGTCTCGACCTGACTCCAGTTCGTCTTCGTAACCGACTTCAGTGGGCAAATGCTCACATTCGCTGGCATTTGGCACATTGGAGAGGTGTTCTCTTCACAGATGATGCGAAGGAGATGTGTTGCACTGCATGAGGCAAATGGTGGTCACACCAGATACTGACTGGTATCCCCCCCCAATAAAACAAAACTACACCTTTCAGAGTGGCCTTTTATTGTGGGCAGTCTAAGGCACACCTGTGCACTAATCATGGTGTCTAATCAGCATCTTGATATGGCACACCTGTGAGGTGGGATGGATTATCTCAGCAAAGGAGAAGTGCTCACTATCACAGATTTCGACTGGTTTGTGAACAATATTTGAGGGAAATGGTGATATTGTGTATGTGGAAAAAGTTTCAGATCTTTGAGTTCATCTCATACAAAATGGGAGCAAAACCAAAAGTGTTGCGTTTATATTTTTGTTGAGTGGGAGCTGATTATTCAAAACCTTATAAGTAAGAAGAAGAATTTTAAATTCTATTCTAGAATTAACAGGAAGCCAATGAAGAGAGGCCAATATGGGTGAGATATGCTCTCTCCTTCCAGTCCCCGTCAGTACTCTAGCTGCAGCATTTTGAATTAACTGAAGGCTTTTTAGGGAACTTTTAGGACAACCTGATAATAATGAATTACAGTAGTCCAGCCTAGAGGAAATAAATGCATGAATTAGTTTTTCAGCATCACTCTGAGACAAGACCTTTCTGATTTTAGAGATATTGCGTAAATGCAAAAAAGCAGTCCTACATATTTGTTTAATATGCGCTTTGAATGACATATCCTGATCAAAAATTACTCCAAGATTTCTCACAGTATTACTAGAGGTCAGGGTAATGCCATCCAGAGTAAAGATCTGGTTAGACACCATGTTTCTAAGATTTGTGGGGCCAAGTACAATAACTTCAGTTTTATCTGAGTTTAAAAGCAGGAAATTAGAGGTCATCCATGTCTTTATGTCTGTAAGACAATCCTGCAGTTTAACTAATTGGTGTGTGTCCTCTGGCTTCATGGATAGATAAAGCTGGGTATCATCTGCGTAACAATGAAAATTTAAGCAATACCGTCTAATAATACTGCCTAAGGGAAGCATGTATAAAGTGAATAAAATTAGACGTGCGTGTCGTTGCATTAGAAGCGTGTGTGTGTAGTTGCATTAGACGTGTGTGTCATTACATTAGACGTGTGTGTGTCGTTGCATTAGAAGCGTGTGTGTGTGGGTCGTTGCATTAGAAGCGTGTGTGTGTAGTTGCATTAGACGTGTGTGTGTCGTTGCATTTGACGGGTGTGTGTGTCATTGCATTAGACGGGTGTGTTGTTGTATTAGACGTGTGTGTTTGTTGTTGCATTTGACGGGTGTGTGTGTGTATGTGTGTCGTTGCATTTGAAGTGTGTGTGTGGGTGTTGTTGCATTTGAAGGGGGTGTGGGTGTTGTTGCATTTGAAGGGTGTGTGTGTATTGTTGCATTAGATGTGTGTGTGTGTCGTTGCATTAGAGGTGTGTGTATGTTTCGTTGAATTTGAAAGGTCTGTGTTTGTCGTTGCATTAATAGTGTGTGTGTATGTGTGTGTCGTTGCATTAGAAGTGTGTATGTGTGTCATTGCATTTGAAGAGGGTGTGTGTGTCATTGCATTTGAACTATCTGTGTGTCGTTGGGTGTCGTTGCATTAGAGGTTTGTGTATGTGCATTGTTGCATGTGAAGGGTGTGTGTGTGTCATTGCATTAGAAGCAGGTGTATGTGTCGCTGGATTAGAATTGTGTGTATGTGTGTCGTTGCACTTGAAGTGTGTGTGTGTGTTGTTGCATGTGAAGTGTATGTGTGTGTCGTTGCATTTGAAGTGTATGTGTGTGTCGTTGCATTTGATGTGTATGTGTGTGTCACTGCATTTGAAGTGTATGTGTGTATTTGCATTAGAAGTGTGTATGTGTGTCGTTGCAGTTGAAGTGTATTTGTGTGTCGGTGCAGTTGAAGTGTATGTGTGTGTCGTTGCAGTTGAAGTGTATGTGTGTGTCGTTGCAGTTGAAGTGTATGTGTGTGCCGTTGCAGTTCAAGTGTATGTGTGTGCCGTTGCAGTTCAAGTGTATGTGTGTGCCGTTGCATTTGAAGTGTATGTGTGTGTCGTTGCATTTGAAGTGTATGTGTGTGTCGTTGCATTTGAAGTGTATGTGTGTGTCGTTGCATTTGAAGTGTATGTGTGTGTCGTTGCATTTGAAGTGTATGTGTGTGCCGTTGCAGTTCAAGTGTATGTGTGTGCCGTTGCATTTGAAGTGTATGTGTGTGCCGTTGCAGTTCAAGTGTATGTGTGTGCCGTTGCAGTTCAAGTGTATGTGTGTGCCGTTGCAGTTCAAGTGTATGTGTGTGCCGTTGCATTTGAAGTGTATGTGTGTGTGTATGTGTTGTTACATTAAAATTGTGTGTATGTGTGTCGTTGCATTTGAAAGGTGTGTGTGTCGTTGCATTTGAAGTGTATGTATGTGCCATTGCAGTTCAAGTGTATGTCTGTGTCGTTGCATTTGAAGTGTACGAGGTCTATTAGAAAAGTATCCGACCTTATTATTTTTTTCAAAAACCATATGGATTTGAATCATGTGTGATTACATCAGACATGCTTGAACCCTCGTGGGCATGCAAGAGTTTTTTCACACCTGTCGGTTACGTCATTCGCCTGTGGGCAGTCTTTGAGTGAGGAGTCGCCCACCCTCTCGTCGATTTTTTTCATTGTTTAGGAATGGCTCAGAGACTGCTGCTTTGTTTGATCAAAATTTTTTCAAAACTTTAAGGCACAACTGAGTGGACACCATTCGATAAATTCAGCTGGTTTTCGGTAAAAATTTTAATGGCTGATGACAGATTTTGGTCTGGTAGTGTCGCCGTAAGGACGGCCCACGGCGCCTGACGGCGATCTGCGCTTCGAGGCGGCAGCGTCTCGCTGTTTCAAGTTGAAAACTTTCACATTTCAGGCTCTGTTGATCCAGTAAGTCGTCAGAGAACAAAGAACTTTCAGAAGAAGTCAGCATGAGGAGTTTATTCGGACATTCCATTGTTAACGGACATTTTGTAATGAAAGAACGTGCGGGCAGAGTCGCATGTCGGGCCGGACCTGACCGCGGGGGGTCGCGACAGGAAAAACACCTCAGTTGGAAACCTTAACGGGCAAGTTGGAACATGCCCAAGCTGTTAAACAATTTCTCAGTTACTCACTTGTTGAAAGCCATCAAAAGCCGCCTGAATTTTACAAATGGTTTTCAACACGGAGGTGTTTTTCCTGTCGCGGCGCACACAGATTCGCCGAGTCGTCATGGAAATGACTCGGCAAATTTGCGCGCACGTCTTTCATTAAAAAATGTCCTTAAATAGTGGAATGTCCGCATAAAGTCCTCATGCCGGCCTCTTCTGAATCTTCTCTGTTCTCTCACGACGTCCTGAGTGAATTAAGCCTTAAATTACGATGTTTTCAGGTCGAAACAGGCCGACGACGGCGCCTGGAAGCGCTGCAGGACGTCCCGCTCCATGGGAAGTCCGTTAAACTTTTCACCGAAAACCAGCTTAATTTCTCGAATAGTGTCCACTCGGATATTCCTCACAGGTCCAGAAAAAAGTTTGATAAAGCAACGCGCGCCGTCTCGAGCAGTGTGTGAAACAAAGGAATTCAGCTGAGAGGGCGGGACCACATCTCACTCAAGGCCTGCCCACAGGGAAATGACGTCACCGACACGCGTGAAAAAACTCACGCATGCGCACGAGGGTTCAAGCATGATTGGTGTAATCACATGTCAATCAAATCCATATAGTTTTTTTTTTTTATAAAACTGCCGGTTAGTTTTATAAGATACTGTGTCATTGCATTTGAAGTGTATGTGTGTGTCGTTGCATTTGATGTGTATGTGTGTGTCGTTGCATTTGAAGTGTATGTGTGTGTCGTTGCATTTGATGTGTGTGTGTGTCGTTGCGTTTGATGTGTATGTGTGTCATTGCATTTGAAGTGTGTTTCTGGGTGTAGTTGCATTAGAAGTGTGTGTATGTGTCGTTGCATTAGACGTGTGTGTGTGTGTGTGTGTCATTGCATTTGAAGGGTGTGTGTGTCATTGCATTAGAAGTGTGTGTATGTGTGTCGCTGCATTTTAAGGGTGTGTCGGTTTTGTTGCGTTAGAAGTGTGTGTACGTGTGTGTTGTTGCATTAGAAGTGTGTGTATGTGTGTCGTTGCATTTGAAGGATGTGTGTGTCGCTGCTTTTGAAGTGTATGTGTGTCATTGCATTTGACGGGTGTGTGTGTCATTGCATTTGAAGGGTGTGTATGTGTGCGTCGTTGCATTAGGGCCCTGTCCCACTGGTGGGAGGATTAATTTGGCATGAATTGAGTACACAAATTACGGGCAATCGTTGTCGTCCGCAACAAAAATGGCCAAAAATGACAAATGTCCCAGTATGAATTACGGATATATTAATAATGTATTGCGAATATATGATAAACAATCACAGTTGTAGTGAGGAAACTGATCTGACGCATTGCGATTATCACGGCAGTATTACGGGTGTACGAAGTCTGTTAGAAAAGTATCCGACCTTTTTATTTTTTTCAAAAACCATATGGATTTGAATCACGTGTGATTGCATCAGACAAGCTTGAACCTTCGTGCGCATGCGTGAGTTTTTTCACACCTGTCGGTTGCGTCATTCGCCTGTGAGCAGGCTTTGTGTGAGCACTGGTCCACCCCTCTCGTCGGATTTTTATTGCAAATAAATGTCTGAATGATTTGGAGCTTTGCTGCATCAATTTTTTTCCAGAAACTGTGAGAGACCTCCAGCTGGACACCATTCGGAAAATTAATATGGCTTTCAGGGACGATTTTATGGGGATTATACAGATTAAGGAGTGTTACTGCCGCTTTAAGGACGGCCCACAACTGATGAGAGCGCGGCGCGCTCGCAGCGCCGATCGACAGGCTCAAACCCTGCTGAAACATCCAGATCATTTCCAACGTGAAGGCTTTGTTGATCCGGGACCTCGTCTGACTTTCACAAAAAGGCAGAAGTCTTAGACATCAGCACTTTTTCGGCACATTCCACTGTTACAGGAGTTTTTGTCATGGAAAGAGGCTGAAAGATGGAGAGAAAAACGCTGTCTTGATCCAGTATGTCGCCTGACTAGCACAGGAATTGTGAAAAGACGTGGACATCAGCATTTTTTCAGCACATTAAGACAGACGTGCGGAGGAGTTCCGCGCGTCGCGGTGGAGCCGCATGGCGCAAAGCAACGCCGTGATGAAGCCTTCCATGACATGTTGGGGCATGTCCAGCTCATGCACAATCACAATCGGATAATCACACGACTGAAAAGCAACTGGAATCCATCTGAAAGCCATCTCAAAGCCGTCCTGTGAGACCATCACCGAGGTGGTTTTGTCCCGCGTAATGAACGGCTCTGTGGCGCGTCCCTCCACTTTTCTTTCCTTGAAAAAAACTCCTGTAACAGTGGAATGTGCCGAAAAAGTGCTGATGTCCACGACTTCTGCCTTTTTGTGAAAGTCAGACGAGGTCCCGGATCAACATAGCCTTCACGTTGGAAATGATCTGGTTGTTTCAGCGGGGTCTGAGCATGGGTCTGAGCATGTCGATCGGCGCTGGGAGCGCGCCGCGCTCTCAGCAGTTGTGGGCCGTCCTTAAAGCGGCAGTAACACTTCTTTATCTGTATAATCCCCATAAAATCGTCCCTGAAAGCCATATTAATTTTCCGAACGGTGTCCAGCTTGAGGTCTCTCGCAGTTTCTGGAAAAAAACTGATGCAGCAAAGCTCCAAATCGTTCAGACATTTATTCGCAATAAAAAAACGACGAAAGGGGTGGACCAGTGCTCACACAAAACCTGCTCACAGGCGAATGACGCAACCGACAGGCGTGAAAAAACTCACGCATGCGCACGAAGGTTCAAGCTTGTCTGATGCATTCAAATCCATATGGTTTTTGAAAAAAATAAAAAGGTCAGATACTTTTCTAACAGACCTCGTATTATGAATGCATCTCGCACGTGTTGCGCATGCATGGCATCTGCATTGCGGTCATAAAAGAAGCACACTCGGGCTGTCAGCATCACTATTCACACCAACAATACGGGCTCTGGAGCATTTGCTGGACTTGGACAAGTTGATTGGAGTAAAGAAGCAGTGAACAGAGCGAGTGGTGATGTCAGAGGATCACATCAGAGCGCAGCTCGTCTGATCAATTATAACAAGAAGTTAAATCTGTTATAAACATAGGAATAAATACTGTAACAGCTGCAGACAACAAGGAAAAAACATGCAACTGTTGTGTGTTGGGGGGTTTGGCTGGACATTTTGCTGTTGTTTTCTTTTCTTTGCTCTCCAGGTGGTATGCAAACTGGTTTTTGTCTGTGGAGAAGGTGCTGGCAGAAGAGTCCTTCACTCTCATCAGCATGATTTGCAGCACCTGTGGATGATGCTCACGTGCAAACTTAAAGACTTTCAGCTGAAGCAGATAATGAGATGGCGTTCTGCATTTAAGCCATGAGTGATTTAAGCAGAATTGCCGGGAACTTGACCTTGTGATGTTCGTTTGTGAGACGCTGAGGACCGCGCCTGGGTTTGACACATCGTGCCTGTGAAGGAGGACGGGTGAGGGACACATGCTGTCAGCACACATCAGAGGTGATTGATTGTCTGAATAAGTGTTAACAGTAATTTGGTATTTTGTTACGCAGTATATTTGAACATTGATGAGAATTGTGCAGCTCGCTTCTCACTGCCGTGGCGTACGGACTGATGATCCTCCACCTGTTGTGAGAAGCTGCTCATTTACATAAAGCCTAAATTCAGACCTGAATGTGTTGGTGATAGTGTATGCCTTTGAAGGATATTTGTTGTAGCTGTTGACTTACCTCACCTTTTCCATCCTTCACAGAGTCAGTTTGTCGTATCCACCTGGGGGGTGTTCGGCGGTGAGTCTGGGTCCAGAAGCGTCGAGCTTTGATCCATTTCGGCGCTGGAGAGCGCGCCGTCCTTCACCTCGCCAGACAAATGCACATTTATGTTGTACACCAATTATTGCACGGGAGAAAAATAAAATTGTTTTGTTTTTGGAACCGCTTTCTGGTTATTTAGCGCTGGGTTCAGTCAGACATAGGTCTGCTCCTCAACCCGCGTCTGCACATAAACAGCAACTGTTTTATCAAGCCTTGACATTGTAAACAAGTCAAATAATTACCTTTTTAGACGGCTCAAAATGGTTTCTGCAGCTTCCTCTGTGATTCAGGAGGTGATTAGAGCTGGTTTCAACAGGCAATTTGCAGAATAAAATGATTAATCCGCCACGAAATAATTATTTTATATAGGCAGCATCCAGCACAGAGCACGTGGCAGCCGGTAAAACAAAGAACGGTGTCCAACTGTGAACACAGCGCATCTGATTTGCATCCGCCGCAAATCAGATGCAAAGCAGACATAATAAAAACACTTTATTCGTGGACAGTCTGTATGCAGTCGCTACAGCTTATTTTACTTTGTGATGTGGACATGATGGACATGTAAAATATCCGTTTTACACACTGCAAATCCCTGTCAGTTGCGGATATCAGCAGATGATGGCGAATATACAGTGCATATATTGGGTATGTTTGTGAATGTATTGAGTATGCATGGAGTATGTAAGACGGATGTCATCCACAGCCAAAATTTTGTGCAGCTCAAATATCTTGGAAACGGAAAAATGTGCCTCTGCGGATAATTGCGGCCTTGTGCGGGTGTCGGCCGACTCGTACAAGCATGTTTCACGCATATCGCGGATGTTAAGCGAATATGAGCCAATTTTGTGCACAATCCATACGCAAATCCTCCTAAACGCCAATGGGACAGGGCCTTTAGAGATGTGTGTATGTGTGTGTCGTTGCATTAGAAGTGTGTGTATGTGTTTTGTTGCATTTGAAGGGTGTGTGTTTGTGTGTGTGTGTGTGTGTTCGTGCATTTTAAGGGTGTGTGTAACTGAATCAATTCAGGGTTAAACAGTGACATTGATATTCGTGTTCTTTTGTGGTTTGATTCGAAATGTAAAAGGTGTTTTTTGTCGTACTGTGGTTGGATGAAAAACATTAACCTGAGTCTCTGTCTGGTTCTGTCTCAGTGGGTTGGACAGTTCCTCTTGTTTCCAGGTGGTCTCATTGTTGAAGACTCTCGCTCGGGGCGGTCGCACTGTCATCTGCACCATCCACCAGCCCAGTGCCAAGCTGTTTGAGCTCTTTGATAAGGTGGGCTCAGCAGCACTGACATTCCTTGTTGTGTGTTTGTTTCAAAGTAACCACATTTTGAAAATGGTTTCAGTGTGCTGAATGATCCTGGACTGTAACTGCATGTTTTGTTTGTTTTCAGCTCTATGTGTTGAGTCAGGGACAATGTATCTACAGTGGAACGGTGTCCAGTCTGGTTCCCTACCTGAGAGACCTGGGCCTGAACTGCCCCACCTACCACAACCCTGCTGACTTCAGTAAGATACCTCAACACCAAAATCCTAGACTGTTATCAATCCTGGACGACCTACTCTCCACTGTCTCTAACTCTGCTCCACTGTTTGTCTGTCCTGCACAGTGATGGAAGTGGCATCTGGGGAGTACGGAGACTGGACAGCCAGACTCGTGACAGCTGTCAGGAAGTGCGAAAGGGATCACTACATGGAGCTGAATGGGGACGTGAACCTCCACCCGTTCCTCTGGCAGTGTGCAGAGGAGGTACCACTAAAACACCCCAAACTCTGCATTCAAAGACAGCTTCTAGTTATGTTGCAGTGGCACCAGTTTCTTCACTGTCCTTGCAAGAGAGACTCAACAGTTGACCCAGGTCCTAAAATTGGATGGTTCTGTACTTAAATTCAACAGTATATGAGCATGCGTTACCCAGCATTCACTTCTTTTTCCATTTCTTGCATGAGAAGCAGAAGGTCCAACCTTTTTGGATCGCTTGTTGATCATAGCCTCTCAACCTTCTGTGGTTGGAGCTGCGCATACGCGCCCTCCAGAGGCTGCAAGACCATGATTCTTTACTCTGTTCTGCTTACCGCTGTGGGTGAGTAACCCTGCTTGGTGTAGGTGTTTGGTTGATTTGGCCTCAGCTCTCGGTGAGTATGCGTTAATGTGTTACCGCTACTGTGTGTGCTCAACGCTACTGTGTGCAGAACGTGTCACTCTCATTTTCCTTGACTGTGCAGCTCGCTGATGTCTTCTTTGAAATTACACTGTAGTTGTGAGTGGTTGTCGCTCCTGCTCTATGGCTATTGCTCCAGTTGTTGACGTCTTGTTGACATTGTGCTGTAGTTGTGAGTGCTTGTCGCTCCTGATCTACGGCTGTTGCTCCAGTTGTTGACGTCTTTTTGACATTGTGGTATGGTTGTGAGTGTTTTTGCTCCTGCTCTACGGCTGTTGCTCCAGTTGTTGACGTCTTGTTGACATTGTGGTATGGTTGTGAGTGTTTTTTGCTACTGCTCTACAGCTGTTGCTCCAGTTGTTGATGTGTTATTAACATTGTGTTGTAGTTGTGAGTGGTTGTTGCTCCTGATCTATGGCTGTTGCTCCAGTTGTTGACGTCTTGTTGACATTGTGCTGTAGTTGTGAGTGCTTGTCGTTCCTGATCTACGGCTGTTGCTCCAGTTGTTGACGTCTTGTTGACACTGTGCTGTAGTTGTGAGTGGTTGTCGCTCCTGATCTACGGCTGTTGCTCCAGTTGTTGACGACTTGTTGACATTGTGGTATGGTTGTGAGTGTTTTTTGCTCCTGCTCTACGGCTGTTGCTCCAGTTGTTGACATCTTGTTGACATTGTGCTGTAGTTGTGAGTGGTTGTCGCTCCTGATCTACGGCTGTTGCTCCAGTTGTTGATGTCTTTTTGACATTGTGCTGTAGTTGTGAGTGCTTGTCGCTCCTGATCTACGGCTGTTGCTCCAGTTGTTGACGTCTTGTTGACATTGTGGTGTAGTTGTAACTGTTTTTTGCTCCTGCTCTACGGCTGTTGCTCCAGTTGTTGACATCTTGTTAACATTGTGCTGTAGTTGTGAATGTTTTTTGCTCCTGCTCTACGGCTGTTGCTCCAGTTGTTGATGTCTTGTTGACATTGTGCTGTAGTTGGGAATGTTTTTTGCTCCTGCTCTGCGGCTGTTGCTCCAGTTGTTGACATCTTGTTGACATTGTGCTGTAGTTGTGAGTGGTTGTCGCTCCTGATCTACGGCTGTTGCTCCAGTTGTTGACGTCTTGTTGACATTGTGGTATGGTTGTGAGTGTTTTTTGCTCCTGCTCTACAGCTGTTGCTCCAGTTGTTGATGTGTATTAACATTGTGCTGTAGTTGTGAGTGGTTGTTGCTCCTGATCTACGGCTGTTGCTCCAGTTGTTGACGTCTTGTTGACATTGTGCTGTAGTTGTGAGTGCTTGTCGCTCCTGATCTACGGCTGTTCCTCCAGTTGTTGATGACTTGTTGACATTGTGGTATGGTTGTGAGTGTTTTTTGCTCCTGCTCTACGGCTGTTGCTCCAGTTGTTGACGTCTTGTTGACATTGTGGTATGTTTGTGAGTGGTTGTCGCTCCTGACCTACGGCTTTTGCTCCAGTTGTTGACATCTTGTTGACATTGTGATGTAGTTGTGAGTTCTTGTCGCTCCTGATCTACGGCTGTTGCTCCAGTTGTTGACGTCTTGTTGACATTGTGCTGTAGTTGTGAGTGCTTGTCACTCCTGCTCTACGGCTGTTGCTCCAGTTGTTGACGTCTTGTTGACATTGCGCTGTAGTTGTGAGTGCTTGTCGCTCCTGCTCTACGGCTGTTGCTCCAGTTGTTGACGTCTTGTTGACATTGTGCTGTAGTTGTGAGTGCTTGTCGCTCCTGCTCTACGGCTGTTGCTCCAGTTGTTGACGTCTTGTTGACATTGCGCTGTAGTTGTGAGTGCTTGTCGCTCCTGCTCTACGGCTGTTGCTCCAGTTGTTGACGTCTTGTTGACATTGCGCTGTAGTTGTGAGTGCTTGTCGCTCCTGCTCTACGGCTGTTGCTCCAGTTGTTGACGTCTTGTTGACATTGCGCTGTAGTTGTGAGTGCTTGTCGCTCCTGCTCTACGGCTGTTGCTCCAGTTGTTGACGTCTTGTTGACATTGTGGTGTAGTTGTGAGTGTTTTTTGCTCCTGCTCTACAGCTGTTGCTCCAGTTGTTGACATCTTGTTGACATTGTGCTGTAGTTGTGAGTGGTTGTCGCTCCTGATCTACGGCTGTTGCTCCAGTTGTTGACATCTTGTTGACATTGTGCTGTAGTTGTGAGTGCTTGTCGCTCCTGATCTACGGCTGTTGCTCCAGTTGTTGATGTCTTTTTGACATTGTGCTGTAGTTGTGAGTGCTTGTCGCTCCTGCTCTACGGCTGTTGCTCCAGTTGTTGACGTCTTGTTGACATTGTGGTGTAGTTGTAACTGTTTTTTGCTGCTGCTCTACGGCTGTTGCTCCAGTTGTTGACGTCTTGTTGACATTGTGCTGTAGTTGTGAGTGCTTGTCGCTCCTGATCTACGGCTGTTCCTCCAGTTGTTGATGACTTGTTGACATTGTGGTATGGTTGTGAGTGTTTTTTGCTCCTGCTGTACGGCTGTTGCTCCAGTTGTTGACGTCTTGTTGACATTGTGGTATGTTTGTGAGTGGTTGTCGCTCCTGACCTACGGCTTTTGCTCCAGTTGTTGACGTCTTGTTGACATTGTGCTGTAGTTGTGAGTGCTTGTCACTCCTGCTCTACGGCTGTTGCTCCAGTTGTTGATGTCTTGTTGACATTGCACTGTAGTTGTGAGTGCTTGTCGGTCCTGCTCTACGGCTGTTGCTCCAGTAGTTGATCTCTTGTTGACATTGTGGTGTAGTTGTAACTGTTTTTTGCTCCTGCTCTACGGCTGTTGCTCCAGTTGTTGACGTCTTGTTGACATTGTGCTGTAGTTGTGAATGTTTTTTGCTCCTGCTCTATGACTGTTGCTCCAGTTGTTTTCGTCTTGATGACATTGTGCTGTAGTTGTGAGTGCTTGTCGCTCATGCTCTACGGCTGTTGCTCCAGTTGTTGATGTCTTGTTGACATTGTGCTGTAGTTGTGAATGTTTTTTGCTCCTGCTCTGCGGCTGTTGCTCCAGTTGTTGACGTCTTGTTGACATTGTGCTGTAGTTGTGAGTGGTTGTCGCTCCTGATCTACGGCTGTTGCTCCAGTTGTTGACGTCTTGTTGACATTGTGGTATGGTTGTAAGTGTTTTTTGCTCCTGCTCTACAGCTGTTACTCCAGTTGTTGATGTCTATTAACATTGTGCTGTAGTTGTGAGTGGTTGTTGCTCCTGATCTACGGCTGTTGCTCCAGTTGTTGACGTCTTGTTGACATTGTGCTGTAGTTGTGATTGCTTGTCGCTCCTGATCTACAGCTGTTCCTCCAGTTGTTGATGACTTGTTGACATTGTGGTATGGTTGTGAGTGTTTTTTGCTCCTGCTCTACGGCTGTTGCTCCAGTTGTTGACGTCTTGTTGACATTGTGGTATGTTTGTGAGTGGTTGTCGCTCCTGATCTACGGCTTTTGCTCCAGTTGTTGATATCGTGTTGACATTGTGATGTAGTTGTGAGTTCTTGTCGCTCCTGATCTACGGCTGTTGCTCCAGTTGTTGACGTCTTGTTGACATTGTGCTGTAGTTGTGAGTGCTTGTCACTCCTGCTCTACGTCTGTTGCTCCAGTTGTTGACGTCTTGTTGACATTGCGCTGTAGTTGTGAGTGCTTGTCGGTCCTGCTCTACGGCTGTTGCTCCAGTTGTTGACGTCTTGTTGACATTGTGGTGTAGTTGTGAATGTTTTTTGCTCCTGCTCTACGGCTGTTGCTCCAGTTGTTGATGTCTTGTTGACATTGTGCTGTAGTTGTGAATGTTTTTTGCTCCTGCTCTACAGCTGTTTCTCCAGTTGTTGACGTCTTGTTGACATTGTGCTGTAGTTGTGAGTGGTTGTTGCTGCTGCTCTACGGCTGTTGCTCCAGCTGTTGATGTCTTGTTGACATTGTGCTGTAGTTGTGAATGTTTTTTGCTCCTGCTCTGCGGCTGTTGCTCCAGTTGTTGACGTCTTGTTGACATTGTGCTGTAGTTGTGAGTGCTTGTCGCTCCTGCTCTACGGCTGTTGCTTCAGTTGTTGACGTCTTGTTGACATTGTGGTGTAGTTGTGAGTATTTTTTGCTCCTGCTCTACAGCTGTTGCTCCAGTTGTTGACATCTTGTTGACATTGTGCTGTAGTTGTGAGTGGTTGTCGCTCCTGATCTACGGCTGTTGCTCCAGTTGTTGACATCTTGTTGACATTGTGCTGTAGTTGTGAGTGCTTGTCGCTCCTGATCTACGGCTGTTGCTCCAGTTGTTGATGTCTTTTTGACATTGTGCTGTAGTTGTGAGTGCTTGTCGCTCCTGCTCTACGGCTGTTGCTCCAGTTGTTAACGTCTTGTTGACATTGTGGTGTAGTTGTAACTGTTTTTTGCTGCTGCTCTACAGCTGTTGCTCCAGTTGTTGACGTCTTGTTGACATTGTGCTGTAGTTGTGAATGTTTTTTGCTCCTGCTCTACGCCTGTTGCTCCAGTTGTTTTCGTCTTGTTGACATTGTGCTGTAGTTGTGATTGCTTGTCGCTCATGCTCTACGGCTGTTGCTCCAGCTGTTGATGTCTTGTTGACATTGTGCTGTAGTTGTGAATGTTTTTTGCTCCTGCTCTGCGGCTGTTGCTCCAGTTGTTGACGTCTTGTTGACATTGTGCTGTAGTTGTGAGTGGTTGTCGCTCCTGATCTATGGCTGTTGCTCCAGTTGTTGACGTCTTGTTGACATTGTGCTGTAGTTGTGAGTGCTTGTCGCTCCTGATCTACGGCTGTTCCTCCAGTTGTTGATGACTTGTTGACATTGTGGTATGGTTGTGAGTGTTTTTTGCTCCTGCTCTACGGCTGTTGCTCCAGTTGTTGACGTCTTGTTGACATTGTGCTGTAGTTGTGAGTGCTTGTCGCTCCTGACCTACGGCTTTTGCTCCAGTTGTTGACATCTTGTTGACATTGTGATGTAGTTGTGAGTTCTTCTCGCTCCTGATCTATGGCTGTTGCTCCAGTTGTTGACGTCTTGTTGACATTGTGCTGTAGTTGTGAGTGCTTGTCACTCCTGCTCTACGGCTGTTGCTCCAGTTGTTGACGTCTTGTTGACATTGCACTGTAGTTGTGAATGGTTGTCGCTCCTGATCTACGGCTGTTGCTCCAGTTGTTGACGACTTGTTGACATTGTGGTATGGTTGTGAGTGTTTTTTGCTCCTGCTCTACGGCTGTTGCTCCAGTTGTTGACGTCTTGTTGACATTGTGGTATGTTTGTGAGTGTTTTTTTGCTCCTGCTCTACAGCTGTTGCTCCAGTTGTTGACATCGTCTTGACATTGTGCTGTAGTTGTGAGTGGTTGTCGCTCCTGATCTACGGCTGTTGCTCCAGTTGTTGACATCTTGTTGACATTGTGCTGTAGTTGTGAGTGCTTGTCGCTCCTGATCTACGGCTGTTGCTCCAGTTGTTGACGTCTTTTTGACATTGTGCTGTAGTTGTGAGTGCTTGTCGCTCCTGCTCTACAGCTGTTGCTCCAGTTGTTGACGTCTTGATGACATTGTGCTGTAGTTGTGAATGTTTTTTGCTCCTGCTCTACGGCTGTTGCTCCAGTTGTTTTCATCTTGTTGACATTGTGCTGTAGTTGTGAGTGCTTGTCGCCCTGCTCTACGGCTGTTGCTCCAGTTGTTGACGTCTTGTTGACATTGTGGTATGGTTGTGAGTGTTTTTGCTCCTCATCTGCGGTTGTTGCTCCAGTTGTTGACGTCTTGTTAACATTGTGCTGTAGTTGTGAGTGGTTGTCGCTCCTAATCTATGTCTGTTGCTCCAGTTGTTGACTTCTTTTTGACATTGTGGTATGGTTGTGAGTGTTTTTTGCTCCTGTTCTACAGCTGTTGCTCCAGTTGTTGACGTCTTGTTGACATTGTGCTGTAGTTGTGAGTGCTTGTCGCTCCTGATCTACGCCTGTTGCTCCAGTTGTTTTCGTCTTGTTGACATTGTGCTGTAGTTGTGATTGCTTGTCGCTCATGCTCTATGGCTGTTGCTCCAGCTGTTGATGTCTTGTTGACATTGTGCTGTAGTTGTGAATGTTTTTTGCTCCTGCTCTGCGGCTGTTGCTCCAGTTGTTGACGTCTTGTTGACATTGTGCTGTAGTTGTGAGTGGTTGTCGCTCCTGATCTACGGCTGTTGCTCCAGTTGTTGACGTCTTGTTGACATTGTGCTGTAGTTGTGAGTGCTTGTCGCTCCTGATCTACGGCTGTTCCTCCAGTTGTTGATGACTTGTTGACATTGTGGTATGGTTGTGAGTGTTTTTTCCTCCTGCTCTACGGCTGTTGCTCCAGTTGTTGACGTCTTGTTGACATTGTGCTGTAGTTGTGAGTGCTTGTCGCTCCTGACCTACGGCTTTTGCTCCAGTTGTTGACATCTTGTTGACATTGTGATGTAGTTGTGAGTTCTTCTCGCTCCTGATCTATGGCTGTTGCTCCAGTTGTTGACGTCTTGTTGACATTGTGCTGTAGTTGTGAGTGCTTGTCACTCCTGCTCTACGGCTGTTGCTCCAGTTGTTGACGTCTTGTTGACATTGCACTGTAGTTGTGAGTGCTTGTCGGTCCTGCTCTACGGCTGTTGCTCCAGTAGTTGATGTCTTGTTGACATTGTGGTGTAGTTGTAACTGTTTTTTGCTCCTGCTCTACGGCTGTTGCTCCAGTTGTTGACGTCTTGTTGACATTGTGCTGTAGTTGTGAATGTTTTTTGCTCCTGCTCTAGGACTGTTGCTCCAGTTGTTTTCGTCTTGTTGACATTGTGCTGTAGTTGTGAGTGCTTGTCGCTCATGCTCTATGGCTGTTGCTCCAGTTGTTGATGTCTTGTTGACATTGTGCTGTAGTTGTGAATGTTTTTTGCTCCTGCTCTGCGGCTGTTGCTCCAGTTGTTGACGTCTTGTTGACATTGTGCTGTAGTTGTGAGTGGTTGTCGGTCCTGCACTACGGCTGTTGCTCCAGTTGTTGACGTCTTGTTAACATTGTGCTGTAGTTGTGAATGTTTTTTGCTCCTGCTCTACGGCTGTTGCTCCAGTGTTGACATCTTTTTGACATTGTGGTATGGTTGTGAGTGTTTTTGCTCCTGTTCTACAGCTGTTGCTCCAGTTGTTGAAGTCTTGTTGACATTGTGCTGTAGTTATGAGTGCTTGTCGCTCCTGATGTACGGCTGTTGCTCCAGTTGTTGACATCTTGTTGACATTGTGCTGTAGTTGTGAGTGCTTGTCGCTCCTGCTCTACGGCTGTTGCTCCAGTTGTTGACGTCTTGTTGACATAGTGGTGTCGTTGTGAATGTTTTTTGCTCCTGCTCTATGGCTGTTGCTCCAGTTGTTGTCTTGTTGACATTGTGGTGTAGTTGTGAATGTTTTTTGCTACTGCTCTACGGCTGTTGCTCCAGTTGTTGAAGTCTTGTTGACATTGTGCTGTAGTTGTGAGTGGTTGTCACTCCTGATCTACGGCTGTTGCTCCAGTTGTTGGCGTCTTGTTGACATTGTGCTGTAGTTGTGAGTGCTTGTTGCTCCTGCTCTATGGCTGTTGCTCTACTTGTTGACGTCTTTTTGACATTGTGCTGTAGTTGTGAGTGGTTGTCTCTCCTGATCTACGGCTGTTGCTGCAGTTGTTGATGACTTGTTGACATTGTGGTATGTTTGTGAGTGTTTTTTGCTCCTGCTCAACAGCTGTTGCTCCAGTTGTTGACATCTTGTTGACATTGCGCTGTATTTGTGAGTGTTTGTCGCTCCTGATCTACGGCTGTTGCTCCAGTTGTTGACGTCTTGTTGACATTGTGCTGTAGTTGTGAGTGCTTGTCACTCCTGCTCTACGGCTGTTGCTCCAGTTGTTGACGTCTTGTTGACATTGTGCTGCAGTTGTGAAAGTTTTTTGCTCCAGATCTATGGCTGTTGCTCCAGTTGTTGATGTGTTATTAACATTGTGCTGTAGTTGTGAGTGGTTGTTGCTCCTGATCTACGACTGTTGCTCCAGTTGTTGACGCCTTGTTGACATTGTGCTGTAGTTGTGAGTGCTTGTCGCTCCTGATCTACGGCTGTTGCTCCAGTTGTTGACGACTTGTTGACATTGTGGTATCGTTGAGTGTTTTTTTGCTCCTGCTCTACGGCTGTTGCTCCACTTGTTGACGTCTTGTTGACATTGTGGTATGTTTGTGAGTGTTTGTCGCTCCTCATCTACGGCTTTTGCTCCAGTTGTTGACATCTTGTTGACATTGTGCTGTAGTTGTGAGTGCTTGTCGGTCCTGCTGTACGGCTGTTGCTCCAGTTGTTGACGTCTTGTTGACATTGTGGTGTAGTTGTAACTGTTTTTTGCTCCTGCTCTACGGCTGTTTCTCCAGTTGTTGACGTCTTGTTGACATTGTGCTGTAGTTGTGAATGTTTTTCGCTCCTGCTCTACGGCTGTTGCTCCAGTTGTTTTCGTTTTGTTGACATTGTGCTGTAGTTGTGAGTGCTTGTCGCTCCTGCTCTACGGCTGTTGCTCCAGTTGTTGGTGTCTTGTTGACATTGTGGTGTAGTTGTGAATGTTTTTTGCTCCTGCTCTACGGCTGTTGCTCCAGTTGTTGATGTCTTGTTGACATTGTGCTGTAGCTGTGAATGTTTTTTGCTCCTGCTCTACGGCTGTTTCTCCAGTTGTTGACGTCTTGTTGACATTGTGCTGTAGTTGTGAGTGGTTGTTGCTCCTGATCTACGGCTGTTGCTCCAGTTGTTGACATCTTTTTGACATTGTGGTATGTTTGTGAGTGTTTTTTGCTCCTGCTCTACAGCTGTTGCTCCAGTTGTTGACGTCTTGTTGACATTGTGCTGTAGTTGTGAGTGGTTGTCGCTCCTGATCTACGGCTGTTGCTCCAGTTGTTGACGTCTTGTTGACATTGTGGTATGGTTGTGAGTGTTTTTTTCTCCTGCTCTACGGCTGTTGCTCTAGTTGATGATGTGTTGTTGACATTGTGCTGTAGTTGTGAGTGGTTGTTGCTCCTGATCTACAGCTGTTGCTCCAGTTGTTGACGTCTTGTTGACATTGTGCTGTATTTGTGAGTGGTTGTCGCTCCTGATCTACGGCTGTTGCTCCAGTTGTTGACGTCTTGTTGACATTGTGCTGTAGTTGTGAGTGCTTGTCGCCCTGCTCTACGGCTGTTGCTCCAGTTGTTGATGTCTTGTTCACATTGTGGTGTAGTTGTGAATGTTTTTTGCTCCTGCTCTACGGCTGTTGCTCCAGTTGTTGATATCTTGTTGACATTGTGCTGTAGTTGTGAGTGGTTGTTGCTCCTGATCTATGGCTGTTGCTCCAGTTGTTGACATCTTGTTGACATTGTGGTATGGTTGTGAGTGTTTTTGCTCCTGCTCTGCGGTTGTTGCTCCAGTTGTTGACGTCTTGTTGACACTGTGCTGTAGTTGTGAATGGTTGTCGCTCCTGATCTACGGCTGTTGCTCCAGTTGTTGACGACTTGTTGACATTGTGGTATGGTTGTGAGTGTTTTTTGCTCCTGCTCTACGGCTGTTGCTCCAGTTGTTGACGTCTTGTTGACATTGTGGTATGTTTGTGAGTGTTTTTTGCTCCTGCTCTACAGCTGTTGCTCCAGTTGTTGACATCGTCTTGACATTGTGCTGTAGTTGTGAGTGGTTGTCGCTCCTGATCTACGGCTGTTGCTCCAGTTGTTGACATCTTGTTGACATTGTGCTGTAGTTGTGAGTGCTTGTCGCTCCTGATCTACGGCTGTGCTCCAGTTGTTGACGTCTTTTTGACATTGTGCTGTAGTTGTGAGTGCTTGTCGCTCCTTGCTCTACAGCTGTTGCTCCAGTTGTTGACGTCTTGATGACATTGTGCTGTAGTTGTGAATGTTTTTTGCTCCTGCCTACGGCTGTTGCTCCAGTTGTTTCATCTTGTGACATTGTGCTGTAGTGTGAGTGCTTTGTCGCTCCTGCTCTACGGCTGTTGCTCCAGTTGTTGACGTCTTGTTGACATTGTGGTGTCGTTGTGAATGTTTTTTGCTCCTGCTCTACGGCTGTTGCTCCAGTTGTTGATGTGTTGTTGACATTGTGCTGTAGTTGTGAGTGGTTATCGCTCCTGATCTACAGCTGTTGCTCCAGTTGTTGACGTCTTGTTGACATTGTGGTGTCGTTGTGAATGTTTTTTGCTCCTGCTCTACGGCTGTTGATCCAGTTGTTTTCGTCTTGTTGACATTGTGCTGTAGTTGTGAGTGCTTGTCGCTCCTGCTCTACTGCTGTTGCTCCAGTTGTTGACATCTTGTTGACATTGTGGTGTAGTTGTGAATGTTTTTTGCTCCTGCTCTGCGGCTGTTGCTCCAGTTGTTGACATCTTGTTGACATTGTGGTGTAGTTGTGAATGTTTTTTGCTCATGCTCTACGGCTGTTGCTCCAGTTGTTGATGTGTTGTTGACATTGTGCTGTAGTTGTGAGTGGTTATCGCTCCTGATCTACAGCTGTTGCTCCAGTTGTTGACGTCTTGTTGACATTGTGGTATGGTTGTGAGTGTTTTTTGCTCCTGCTCTACAGCTGTTGCTCCAATTGTTGATGTGTATTAACATTGTGCTGTAGTTGTGAGTGGTTGTTGCTCCTGATCTACGGCTGTTGCTCCAGTTGTTGACGTCTTGTTGACATTGTGCTGTAGTTGTGAGTGCTTGTCGCTCCTGCTCTACGGTTGTTGCTCCAGTTGTTGACGTCTTGTTGACATTGCGCTGGAGTTGTGAGTGGTTGTCTCTCCTGATCTACGGCTTTTGCTCCAGTTGTTGACGTCTTGTTGACATTGTGCTGTAGTTGTGAGTGCTTGTCGCTCCTGCTCTACGGCTGTTGCTCCAGTTGTTGACGTCTTGTTGACATTGTGGTGTCGGTTGTGATGTTTTTTGCTCCTGTCTCAGCTGTTGATCCAGTTGTTTGACGTCTTGTTGACATTGTGCTGTAGTTGTGAGTGCTTGTCGCTCCTGCATCCTACGGCTGTTGCTCCAGTTGTTTGACATCTTGTTGACATTGTGGCTGTAGTTGTGAGTGCTTGTTTGCTCCTGATCTAGCGGCTGTTGCTCCAGTTGTTGACATCTTGTTGACATTGTGGCTGTAGTTGTGAGATGTTTGTCGGTCATGCTCTACGGCTGTTGCTCCAGTTGTTGACGGTCTTGTTGACATTGTGGCTGTAGTTGTTGAGTGGTTTATCGCTCCTGATCTACGGCTGTTGCTTCCAGTTGTTGACGTCTTGTTGACATGTGCTGTATGTTGTGAAGTGTTTTTTCGCTCCTGCTCTACAGCTGTTGCTCCATTGTTGAGTTTGTATGACATTGTGCTGTAGTTGTGAGTGTTGTCTGCTCCTGATCTACGGCTGTTGCTCCAGTTGTTGACGTCTTGTTGACATTGTGCTGTAGTTGTGAGTGCTTGTCGCTCCTGCTCTACGGTTGTTGCTCCAGTTGTTGACGTCTTGTTGACATTGCGCTGGAGTTGTGAGTGGTTGTCTCTCCTGATCTACGGCTTTTGCTCCAGTTGTTGACATCTTGTTGACAATGTGCTGTAGTTGTGAGTTCTTGTCACTCCTGATCTACGGCTGTTGCTCCAGTTGTTGACGTCTTGTTGACATTGTGGTATGGTTGTGAGTGTTTTTTGCTCCTGCTCTACGACTTTTGCTCCTGTTGTTGACATCTTGTTGACATTGTGCTGTAGTTGTGAGTTCTTGTCACTCCTGCTCTACGGCTGTTGCTCCAGTTGTTGACGTCTTGTTGACATTGCGCTGTAGTTGTGAGTGCTTGTCGGTCCTGCTCTACGGCTGTTGCTCCAGTTGTTGACATCTTGTTGACATTGTGCTGTAGTTGTGAGTACTTGTCACTCCTGCTCTACGGCTGTTGCTCCAGTTGTTGACATCTTGTTGACATTGTGCTGTAGTTGTGAATGTTTTTTGCTGCTGCTCTACTGCTGTTGCTCCAGTTGTTGACGTCTTGTTGACATTGTGGTGTAGTTGTAACTGTTTTTTGCTCCTGCTCTACGGCTGTTGCTCCAGTTGTTGACGTCTTGTTGACATTGTGCTGTAGTTGTGAGTACTTGTCGCTCCTGCTGTACGGCTGTTGCTCCAGTTGTTGACGTCTTGTTGACATTGTGCTGTAGTTGTGAATGTTTTTTGCTGCTGCTCTACTGCTGTTGCTCCAGTTGTTGACGTCTTGTTGACAATGTGTTGTAGTTGTGAGTTGTTGACGCTCCTGATCTACGGCTGTTGCTCCAGTTGTTGACGTCTTGTTGACATTGTGGTATGGTTGAGTGTTTTTTGCTCTTGCTCTACGGCTGTTGCTCCAGTTGTTGTGTTGTTGACAATGTGCTGTAGTTGTGAGTGGTTGTTGCTCCTGCTCTACGGCTGTTGCTCCAGTTGTTGACGTCTTGTTGACACTGTGCTGTAGTTGTGAGTGCTTGTCGCTCCTGCTCTACAGCTGTTGCTCCAGTTGTTGGCGTCTTGTTGACACTGTGCTGTAGTTGTGAGTGCTTGTCGCTCCTGATCTACGGCTGTTGCTCCAGTTGTTGACATCTTGTTGACATTGTGCTGTAGTTGTGAGTGCTTGTCGCTCCTGATCTACGGCTGTTGCTCCAGTTGTTGACATCTTGTTGACATTGTGCTGTAGTTGTGAGTGCTTGTCGCTCCTGCTCTACGGTTGTTGCTCCAGTTGTTGACGTCTTGTTGACATTGTGCTGTAGTTGTGAGTGCTTGTCGCTCCTGCTCTACAGCTGTTGCTCCAGTTGTTGACGTCTTGTTGACATTGTGGTGTCGTTGTGAATGTTTTTTGCTCCTGCTCTACGGCTGTTGATCCAGTTGTTTTCGTCTTGTTGACATTGTGCTGTAGTTGTGAGTGCTTGTCGCTCCTGCTCTACGGCTGTTGCTCCAGTTGTTGACATCTTGTTGACATTGTGGTGTAGTTGTGAATGTTTTTTGCTCCTGCTCTGCGGCTGTTGCTCCAGTTGTTGACATCTTGTTGACATTGTGGTGTAGTTGTGAATGTTTTTTGCTCATGCTCTACGGCTGTTGCTCCAGTTGTTGATGTGTTGTTGACATTGTGCTGTAGTTGTGAGTGGTTATCGCTCCTGATCTACAGCTGTTGCTCCAGTTGTTGACGTCTTGTTGACATTGTGGTATGGTTGTGAGTGTTTTTTGCTCCTGCTCTACAGCTGTTGCTCCAATTGTTGATGTGTATTAACATTGTGCTGTAGTTGTGAGTGGTTGTTGCTCCTGATCTATGGCTGTTGCTCCAGTTGTTGACGTCTTGTTGACATTGTGCTGTAGTTGTGAGTGCTTGTCGCTCCTGCTCTACGGTTGTTGCTCCAGTTGTTGACGTCTTGTTGACATTGCGCTGGAGTTGTGAGTGGTTGTCTCTCCTGATCTACGGCTTTTGCTCCAGTTGTTGACGTCTTGTTGACATTGTGCTGTAGTTGTGAGTGCTTGTCGCTCCTGCTCTACGGCTGTTGCTCCAGTTGTTGACGTCTTGTTGACATTGTGGTGTCGTTGTGAATGTTTTTTGCTCCTGCTCTACGGCTGTTGATCCAGTTGTTTTCGTCTTGTTGACATTGTGCTGTAGTTGTGAGTGCTTGTCGCTCCTGCTCTACGGCTGTTGCTCCAGTTGTTGACATCTTGTTGACATTGTGGTGTAGTTGTCAATGTTTTTTGCTCCTGCTCTGCGGCTGTTGCTCCAGTTGTTGACATCTTGTTGACATTGTGGTGTAGTTGTGAATGTTTTTTGCTCATGCTCTACGGCTGTTGCTCCAGTTGTTGATGTGTTGTTGACATTGTGCTGTAGTTGTGAGTGGTTATCGCTCCTGATCTACAGCTGTTGCTCCAGTTGTTGACGTCTTGTTGACATTGTGGTATGGTTGTGAGTGTTTTTTGCTCCTGCTCTACAGCTGTTGCTCCAATTGTTGATGTGTATTAACATTGTGCTGTAGTTGTGAGTGGTTGTTGCTCCTGATCTACGGCTGTTGCTCCAGTTGTTGACGTCTTGTTGACATTGTGCTGTAGTTGTGAGTGCTTGTCGCTCCTGCTCTACGGTTGTTGCTCCAGTTGTTGACGTCTTGTTGACATTGCGCTGGAGTTGTGAGTGGTTGTCTCTCCTGATCTACGGCTTTTGCTCCAGTTGTTGACATCTTGTTGACAATGTGCTGTAGTTGTGAGTTCTTGTCACTCCTGATCTACGGCTGTTGCTCCAGTTGTTGACGTCTTGTTGACATTGTGGTATGGTTGTGAGTGTTTTTTGCTCCTGCTCTACGACTTTTGCTCCTGTTGTTGACATCTTGTTGACATTGTGCTGTGGTTGTGAGTTCTTGTCACTCCTGCTCTACGGCTGTTGCTCCAGTTGTTGACGTCTTGTTGACATTGCGCTGTAGTTGTGAGTGCTTGTCGGTCCTGCTCTACGGCTGTTGCTCCAGTTGTTGACATCTTGTTGACATTGTGCTGTAGTTGTGAGTACTTGTCGCTCCTGCTCTACGGCTGTTGCTCCAGTTGTTGACATCTTGTTGACATTGTGCTGTAGTTGTGAGTTCTTGTCACTCCTGATCTACGGCTGTTGCTCCAGTTGTTGACGTCTTGTTGACATTGTGGTATGTTTGTGAGTGGTTGTCGCTCCTGATCTACGGCTTTTGCTCCTGTTGTTGACATCTTGTTGACATTGTGCTGTAGTTGTGAGTTCTTGTCACTCCTGCTCTACGGCTGTTGCTCCAGTTGTTGACGTCTTGTTGACATTGCGCTGTAGTTGTGAGTGCTTGTCGGTCCTGCTCTACGGCTGTTGCTCCAGTTGTTGACGTCTTGTTGACATTGCGCTGTAGTTGTGAGTGCTTGTCGGTCCTGCTCTACGGCTGTTGCTCCAGTTGTTGACATCTTGTTGACATTGTGCTGTAGTTGTGAGTACTTGTCGCTCCTGCTCTACGGCTGTTGCTCCAGTTGTTGACATCTTGTTGACATTGTGCTGTAGTTGTGAGTTCTTGTCACTCCTGATCTACGGCTGTTGCTCCAGTTGTTGACGTCTTGTTGACATTGTGGTATGTTTGTGAGTGGTTGTCGCTCCTGATCTACGGCTTTTGCTCCTGTTGTTGACATCTTGTTGACATTGTGCTGTAGTTGTGAGTTCTTGTCACTCCTGCTCTACGGCTGTTGCTCCAGTTGTTGACGTCTTGTTGACATTGCGCTGTAGTTGTGAGTGCTTGTCGGTCCTGCTCTACGGCTGTTGCTCCAGTTGTTGACATCTTGTTGACATTGTGCTGTAGTTGTGAGTACTTGTCACTCCTGCTCTACGGCTGTTGCTCCAGTTGTTGACATCTTGTTGACATTGTGCTGTAGTTGTGAATGTTTTTTGCTGCTGCTCTACTGCTGTTGCTCCAGTTGTTGACGTCTTGTTGACATTGTGGTGTAGTTGTAACTGTTTTTTGCTCCTTTTCTACGGCTGTTGCTCCAGTTGTTGACGTCTTGTTGACATTGTGCTGTAGTTGTGAGTAGTTGTCGCTCCTGCTGTACGGCTGTTGCTCCAGTTGTTGACGTCTTGTTGACATTGTGCTGTAGTTGTGAATGTTTTTTGCTGCTGCTCTACTGCTGTTGCTCCAGTTGTTGACGTCTTGTTGACAATGTGTTGTAGTTGTGAGTTGTTGACGCTCCTGATCTACGGCTGTTGCTCCAGTTGTTGACGTCTTGTTGACATTGTGGTATGGTTGAGTGTTTTTTGCTCTTGCTCTACGGCTGTTGCTCCAGTTGTTGTGTTGTTGACAATGTGCTGTAGTTGTGAGTGGTTGTTGCTCCTGCTCTACGGCTGTTGTTCCAGTTGTTGACGTCTTGTTGACATTGTGCTGTAGTTGTGAGTGCTTGTCGCTCCTGCTCTACAGCTGTGGCTCCAGTTGTTGGCGTCTTGTTGACACTGTGCTGTAGTTGTGAGTGCTTGTCGCTCCTGCTCTACGGTTGTTGCTCCAGTTGTTGACGTCTTGTTGACATTGTGCTGTAGTTGTGAGTGCTTGTCGCTCCTGCTCTACGGCTGTTGCTCCACTTGTTGACGTCTTTTTGACATTGTGGTATGGTTGTTAGTGTTTTTGCTCCTGCTCTACGGCTGTTGCTGCAGTTGTTGACGTCTTGTTGACATTCTGCTGTAATTGTGAGTGGTTATCGCTCCTGATCTACGGCTGTTGCTCCAGTTGTTGACGTCTTGTTGACATTGTGGTATGGTTGTGAGTGTTTTTTGCTCCTGCTCTACAGCTGTTGCTCCAGTTGTTGATGTGTTATTAACATTGTGCTGTAGTTGTGAGTGGTTGTTTCTCCTTATCTACGGCTGTTGCTCCAGTTGTTGACGACTTGTTGACATTGTGGTATGTTTGTGAGTGGTTGTTGCTCCTGCTCTACAGCTGTTGCTCCAGTTGTTGACATCTTGTTGACATTGTGCTGTAGTTGTGAGTGGTTGTCGCTCCTGATCTACGGCTGTTGCTCCAGTTGTTGACATCTTGTTGACATTGTGCTGTAGTTGTGAGTGTTTGTCGCTCCTGATCTACGGCTGTTGCTCCAGTTGTTGACGTCTTGTTGACATTGTGTTGTAGTTGTGAGTGCTTGTCGCTCCTGCTCTACGGCTGTTGCTCCAGTTGTTGACATCTTGTTGACATTGTGCTGTAGTTGTGAGTGTTTGTCGCTCCTGATCTACGGCTGTTGCTCCAGTTGTTGACGTCTTGTTGACATTGTGTTGTAGTTGTGAGTGTTTGTCGCTCCTGCTCTATGGCTGTTGCTCCAGTTGTTGACGTCTTGTTGACATTGTGCTGTAGTTGTGAGTGCTTGTCGCTCCTGCTCTACGGCTTTTGCTCCAGTTGTTGTCTTGTTGACATTGTGCTGTAGTTGTGAGTGTTTTTTGGACGCTGTGCTGTGAGGGTCTGTGCTCCTGTTGCACTGTTGTTGTACAACCCCTGGCAAAAATTATGGAATCACCGGCCTCGGAAGGATGTTCATTCAGTTGTTTAATTTTGTAGAAAAAAAGCTGAATACAGACATGACACAAAACTAAAGTCATTTCAAATGGCAACTTTCTGGCTTTAAGAAACAGTATAAGAAATCAGGAAAAAAAAATTGTGGCAGTCAGTAACGGTTACTTTTTTAGACCAAGCAGAGGAAAAAAAAATATGGACTCACTCAATTCTGAGGAATAAATTATGGAATCACCCTGTAAATTTTCATCCCCAAAACTAACACCTGCATCATATCAGATCTGCTCGTTAGTCTGCATCTAAAAAGGAGTGATCACACCTTGGAGAGCTGTTGCACCAAGTGGACTGACATGAATCATGGCTCCAACACAAGAGATGTCAATTGAAACAAAGGAGAGGATTATCAAACTCTTAAAAGAGGGTAAATCATCACGCAATGTTGCAAAAGATGTTGGTTGTTCACAGTCAGCTGTGTCGAAACTCTGGACCAAATACCAACAACTTGGGAAGGTTGTTAAAGGCAAACATACTGGTAGACCAAGGAAGACATCAAAGCATCAAGACAGAATACTTAAAGCAATATGTCTAAAAAATTGAAAATGCACAACAAAACAAGGAATGAATGGGAGGAAACTGGAGTCAACGTCTGTGACCGAACTGTAAGAAACCGCCTAAAGGAAATGGGATTTACATACAGAAAAGCTAAACAAAAGCCATCATTAACACCTAAACAGAAAAAAACAAGGTTACAATGGGCTAAGGAAAACCAATCGTGGACTGTGGATGACTGGATGAAAGTCATATTCAGTGATGAATCTCGAATCTGCATTGGGCAAGGTGATGATGCTGGAACTTTTGTTTGGTGCCGTTCCAATGAGATTTATAAAGATGACTGCCTGAAGACAACATGTAAATTTCCACAGTTGATGATGATATGGGGCTGCATGTCAGGTAAAGGCACTGGGGAGATGGCTGTCATTACATCATCAATAAATGCACAAGTTTACGTTGATATTTTGGACACTTTTCTTATCCCATCAATTGAAAGGATGTTTGGGGATGATGAAATCATTTTCAAGATGATAATGCATCTTGCCATAGAGCAAAAACTGTGAAAACATTCCTTGCAAAAAGACACACAGGGTCAATGTCATGGCCTGCAAATAGTCCGGATCTTAATCCAATTGAAAATCTTTGGAAGTTGAAGAAAATGGTCCATGACAAGGCTCCAACCTGCAAAGTTGATCTGGCAACAGCAACCAGAGAAAGCTGGAGCCAGATTGATGAAGAGTACTGTTTGTCACTCATTAAGTCCATGCCTCAGAGACTGCAAGCTGTTATAAAAGCCAGAGGTGGTGTTGTGAAAGTGTAGTGACACGGACCCACAACAGGGGGCGCAAATGAACGGTCAATAGATGAGCCAAAAAGTAACAATTTAATGTTGTGAAACGTGCACAATGAAATGCAGACAATCTCAGAATATAATTACAGTCAAATCACAAAGGTGACGTGTGGGCAGGCTCGAGGATAGAAGACGTCTGTCCTGAGAAAAGCCGGAACCACACGATTTCCGCTGCCACAGAACCTGGTGAATACTGGAGCCACCAAGTCCCGAATTCCCAGGTGATCACCGTCCCCGACTGTCGGATCTGGTACTGCTGGCGAGAACAAAGACAGTCAAGTGTGGGTGTGTGTACACCCAGTAACAATAACGGTGGGAATGCCACCTCCACCTCTCACTCAATATTCAGTAGAGTACCGCAGTGATTCCTCAGAGGAAAAGAGTGCCGTCCTGCACTCACTCAGCTTCCACAGAAAAAGGAACCGGTACTCCTGCAAACACTCACAATATACAGATATATTGCAAAAGAAACGGCATAGGATATTACCTCCAAGGAAGTACGATATCTCGGCAACGAGGTGGAGATGACGTCTGGTCTTTATGGAGTGCGATGATGAAGAATGTGTGACAGCTGTCAGGAATTAATGAGTGACAGCTGTCACTCCCGGCTGTGTCCGTGGCAGCAGCGCCCTCTCGTGCCTGAAGCCCGCACTTCAGGCAGGGCGCCCTTTGGTGGTGGGCCAGCAGTACATCCTCTTGGTGCAACAAAATACTAGTGATGTGTTGGAGCGTTCTTTTGTTTTTCATGATTCCATAATTTATTCCTCAGAATTGAGTGATTCCATATTTTTTTTCCTCTGCTTGGTCTAAAAAAGTAACCGTTACTGACTGCCACAATTTTTTTTTCCTGATTTCTTATAGTGTTTCTTAAAGCCAGAAAGTTGCCATTTGAAATGACTTTAGTTTTGTGTCATGTCTGTGATCTGCTTTTTTTCTGCAAAATTAAACAACTGAATGAACATCCTCCGAGGCCGGTGATTCCATAATTATTGCCAGGGGTTGTACATGCAATTGTGGAGTATTCTCTAACTTCCATGCTGGTTGCGATTGTTTTTCACTCATTTTGTACAGCAGTTGTTTTGCACCGGCTGTGTTTGCCCGCTGCTCTGTGTGTAGCTTTCCACAGTAGCTCAGGGCTACTTTGCCATTTGGTGGCTTACATTTGTAATGCCTAGTGTCAGTTTGTTGGCTGTGAATGCCAGCACTCACTACTGCTCTTACAATTAACATCCACCTGAGTGTGAGCCTGGGACACTGAATGCTCTAACTTGCTGCACCCCAAAATTTTGTCTCTCTCATACTGCTGCACCCACACGTGCTAATATATACTGCGTTGGTGCATACATGCAATAGCTGTCTGGTGCCTCTGAGCTCAGAAGATGGCCATACTTTATGCCCATCCTGTCTCAGACATGGACACTTGAAACAAGCACTCACAGATGATGCTTGCTTCAACTGTTTATATGCTAGTGGCTGAGCAGGACATGATTCCCCATGATTCTGACGCTTCTCAGCAGAGAGCTGTGGCCTCTTCCCATGGAGGAGGGACCTTTTGTCACAGTTGAACGGGAACATTTAGCATCCTCATCCAGAGCATCTTCAACTGTTCGTGTGGGCCCTGAAGGGACAGGCTCTATGTTGAGCTCTTATGATCAAGCTGTAGTGCAGACTATCCTGAATGCCCATGCACCCTCCACAAGGGCACTGTACAGCAATAGATGGAAGCTTTTTACCCGTTGGTGCAGTATGCAAGGTATGGACCCTGATCATTGTCCTGTGCCAGTGCTGCTTAGCTATCTTCAGTCATTGTTTGACAACAGTCTTTCTGTCTCCACAAATTAAAGTTTATGGTGCTGCTATCTCTGCTCACCACATTATGGTAGATGGTCAATCAATAGAATCGCACCCCCCTAATATGTTGCTTTTTAAGAGGTGCTCTTCACCTTCAGCCTCTGAGGATTGCATGTGTAACATCCTGGGATCTTCCATTAGTTCTTGAGGGTTTATGCTCTTTGGGTGCCAGTGGCCTCAGCTGGTTGTCAATTAAGACTACATTCCTCCTTGCTATTTCATCCGTAAAGCACTTTGGAGAGCTCCATGCCTTGTCAATTGCTGAAATTGCGCTGGAATTCTCATGGGTTAGGGGTTACCCTATGGCTGAACCCCTCCTTTTTACCAAAGACGGTTTTACCATTCCATGCTAACTAGTGCTTACCTTGGCTGTCTTTACCCCTCAATCTCATGCAGAAGCTAATTCTAGCTGTTGTGCCCTATTTGTGCACTTAGACATTATATTGAATTGACAGCTGTGTTTCGTAAAAGTGATGCTCTGTTTGTCTTCTATGGAGGCCCCAGGAAGGGCTGCACCTTGTCCAAGCAAAGACTGACGCGGTGGGTTGTTAGTACTATATTGCAAGTTTACAGGAATGACGACCATGAACCTCCTCCAGTGAAATGTCATTCAACTCGAGGCATATCAACCATAGAACCGTAGTTACATACATAACTCTCATTGTCACAGCAGGTGAACAAATCTAACAGGCTGCGTGTGACGCTCCCAACTAAAACTGACTCTACTGGCTGACAGCGGCTGTGACTGACGCTCCTGGTTGAGATTGACGATCCTGGCTGTGAGTAACGCTCCTGGCTGTGAGTGACACTGCTGGCTGCATGTGACGCACCTGGTTGAGATTGACAATCCTGGCTGAGAGTGACGCTACTGGTTGAGATTGACAATCCTGGCTGCGAGTGACACTGCTGACTGCGAGTGACACTGCTGGCTGAGAGTGACGCTTCTGACTGCGAGTGACACTGCTGGTTGAGAGTGACTATCCTGGCTGCGAGTGACACTCCTGACTGTGTGTTACACTGCTGGCTGCGTGTGACACTGCTGGCTGCGCGTGACACTGCTGGCTGCGCGTGACACTGCTGGCTGCGCGTGACACTGCTGGCTGCGTGTGACACTGCTGGCTGTGAGTGACACTGCTGGCTGTGTGTTACACTGCTGGCTGTGTGTTACACTGCTGGCTGTGTGTGACACTGCTGGCTGCGTGTGACACTGCTGGCTGCGTGTGACACTTCTGGCTGCGAGTCACACTGCTGGCTGCGAGTGACACTGCTGGCTGCGTGTGACACTGCTGACTGCGTGTTACACTGCTGGCTGCGTGTGACACTGCTGGCTGCGAGTGACACTGCTGACTGCGAGTGACACTGCTGGCTGTGTGTTACACTGCTGACTGCGAGTGACACTCCTGGTTGAGATTGATGATACTGACTGTGAGTGACGATCCTGGCTGAGAGTGACGCTGCTGACTGCAAGTGACACTGCTGGTTGAGATTGACGATCCTGACTGCGAGTGACACTCCTGGTTGAGATTGACGATCCTGGCTGTGAGTTACGCTCCTGGCTGTGTGTTACACTGCTGGCTGCGTGTTACACTGCTGGCTGCGTGTGACACTGCTGGCTGCGCGTGACACTGCTGGCTGTGCGTGACACTGCTGGCTGCGCGTGACACTGCTGGCTGCGCGTGACACTGCTGGCTGCGCGTGACACTGCTGGATGCGTGTTACACTGCTGGTTGTGAGTGACACTGCTGGATGTGAGTGACACTGCTGGCTGTGTGTTACACTGCTGGCTGCGTGTTACACTGCTGGTTGAGATTGACGATCCTGGCTGCGAGTGACACTGCTGGTTGAGATTGACGATCCTGGCTGCGAGTGACACTGCTGGTTGAGATTGACGATCCTGACTGCGAGTGACACTCCTGGTTGAGATTGACGATCCTGGCTGCGAGTGACACTCCTGGTTGAGATTGACAATCCTGGCTGTGAGTAACGCTCCTGACTGTGTGTTACACTGCTGGCTGCATGTTACACTGCTGGCTGCGTGTTACACGGCTAGCTGCGTGTTACACTGCTGGCTGCGTGTTACACTGCTGGCTGCGTGTTACACTGCTGGCTGCGTGTGACACTGCTGGCTGCGCGTGACACTGCTGGCTGCGCATGACACTGCTGGCTGTGCGTGACACTGCTGGCTGTGAGTGACACTGCTGGCTGCGCGTGACACTGCTGGATGCGTGTTACACTGCTGGTTGTGAGTGACACTGCTGGATGTGAGTGACACTGCTGGCTGCGTGTTACACTGCTGGCTGCGTGTTACACTGCTGGTTGAGATTGACGATCCTGGCTGCGAGTGACACTGCTGGTTGAGATTGACGATCCTGGCTGCGAGTGACACTGCTGGTTGAGATTGACGATCCTGACTGCGAGTGACACTCCTGGTTGAGATTGACGATGCTGGCTGTGAGTAACGCTCCTGACTGCGTGTTACGCTGCTGGCTGCGTGTTACACTGCTGGTTGTGTGTTACACTGCTGGTTGAGATTGACGATCCTGGCTGCGAGTGACACTCCTGGTTGAGATTGACAATCCTGGCTGTGAGTAACGCTCCTGACTGTGTGTTACACTGCTGGCTGCATGTTACACTGCTGGCTGCGTGTTACACGGCTAGCTGCGTGTTACACTGCTGGCTGTGAGTGACACTGCTGGCTGTGAGTGACGATCCTGGTTGAGAGTGACACTGCTGGTTGAGATTGATGATCCTGGCTGCGAGTGACACTCCTGGTTGAGATTGACGATCCTGGCTGTGAGTAACACTCCTGATTGTGTGTTACACAGCTGGCTGTGTGTGACACTGCTGGCTGCGCGTGACACTGCTGGCTGCACGTGACACTGCTGCATGCGTGTGACACTGCTGGCTGCGAGTGACACTGCTGGCTGCGAGTGACACTGCTGGCTGTGTGTTACAGTGCTGACTGCGATTGGCGATACTGACTGTGAGTGACACTCCTGGTTGAGATTGACGATCCTGACTGTGAGTGACGATTCTGGCTGAGAGTGACGCTGCTGACTGCGAGTGACACTGCTGGTTGAGATTGACGATCCTGGCTGCGAGTGACACTCCTGGTTGAGATTGACGATCCTGGCTGTGAGTAACGCTCCTGACTGCGTGTTACACTGCTGGCTGCATGTGACACTGCTGGCTGCGCGTGACACTGCTGGATGCGCGTGACACTGCTGGATGCGTGTTACACTGCTGGTTGTGAGTGACACTGCTGGATGTGAGTGACACTGCTGGCTGTGAGTGACACTGCTGGCTGTGAGTGACACTGCTGGCTGTGTGTTACACTGCTGGCTGCGTGTTACACTGCTGGCTGTGTGTGACACTGCTGGCTGCGTGTGACACTGCTGGCTGCGTGTGACACTGCTGGCTGCGTGTTACACTGCTGGCTGCGATTGACGATACTGACTGTGAGTGACACTCCTGGTTGAGATTGACGATCCTGACTGTGAGTGACGATCCTGGCTGAGAGTGACGCTGCTGACTGCGAGTGACACTGCTGGTTGAGATTGACGATCCTGACTGCGAGTGACACTCCTGGTTGAGATTGACAATCCTGGCTGTGAGTAACGCTCCTGACTGTGTGTTACACTGCTGGCTGCGTGTTACACTGCTGGCTGCTTGTTACACTGCTGGTTGTGAGTGACACTGCTGGATGTGAGTGACACTGCTGGCTGTGTGTTACACTGCTGGCTGCGTGTTACACTGCTGGTTGAGATTGACGATCCTGGCTGCGAGTGACACTGCTGGTTGAGATTGACGATCCTGGCTGCGAGTGACACTCCTGGTTGAGATTGACGATCCTGGCTGTGAGTAACGCTCCTGACTGCGTGTTACACTGCTGGCTGCGTGTTACACTGCTGGCTGTGTGTTACACTGCTGGCTGTGTGTTACACTGCTGGTTGAGATTGACGATCCTGGCTGCGAGTGACACTCCTGGTTGAGATTGACAATCCTGGCTGTGAGTAACGCTCCTGACTGTGTGTTACACTGCTGGCTGCATGTTACACTGCTGGCTGCGTGTTACACTGCTGGCTGCGTGTTACACTGCTAGCTGCGTGTGACATTGCTGGCTGTGAGTGACACTGCTGGCTGTGAGTGACGATCCTGGTTGAGAGTGACACTGCTGGTTGAGATTGACGATCCTGGCTGCGAGTAACGCTCATGATTGTGTGTTACACTGCTGGCTGTGCGTGACACTGCTGGCTGTGCGTGACACTGCTGGCTGCGCGTGACACTGCTGGATGCGTGTGACACTGCTGGCTGCGAGTGACACTGCTGGCTGTGTGTTACAGTGCTGACTGTGATTGGCGATACTGACTGTGAGTGACACTCATGGTTGAGATTGACGATCCTGACTGTGAGTGACGATTCTGGCTGAGAGTGACGCTGCTGACTGCGAGTGACACTGCTGGTTGAGATTGACGATCCTGGCTGCGAGTGACACTCCTGGTTGAGATTGACGATCCTGGCTGTGAGTAACGCTCCTGACTGTGTGTTACACTGCTGGCTGCGCGTGACACTGCTGGATGCGTGTGACACTGCTGGATGCGTGTGACACTGCTGGCTGCGAGTGACACTGCTGGCTGCGTGTTACACTGCTGGCTGCGTGTTACACTGCTGGCTGCGAGTGACACTGCTGGCTGCGAGTGACACTGCTGGCTGCGTGTTACACTGCTGGCTGCGAGTGACACTGCTGGCTGCGTGTGACACTGCTGGCTGCGTGTGACACTGCTGGCTGTGAGTGACACTGCTGGCTGTGAGTGACACTCCTGGCTGAGAGCTGTATACGTGTGTATGACATCGATCATGGAAAAATAGGGTGACATTTGCTGTTTGGTTTGCTTCTGTATTTTGGGTCCATCCAGAGCCCTTGGATCCCCACAGGTAACACGCTAACATATATGATATATACTGTATGCTCACACACAGTGGATCCTTGGTTTTAGAACTTAATTTGTTCCCAATGTTTTTAAATCAAAACCAATTTTTCCTTATGAAACCATCTAAAATGTATCAATCTATTCCTGTCCCCAAAATTCACACTGTGTTTTTACCTTTTTAACAGTATTTCACACATAAAAGGCTAACAAAGTACAAAGAATGTGCACTGCATCTTACACAAAATACTGTACAGTAATTATAATAAAATGGACAATTTAATTTCACCTTCGCTGTGCAGAGGAGACCATAAGAACATCAGATAACTGATCTTCTGGGCTTCCCTTTGCCGTCCTGACCTCTGCTTAGTCTTCACTCTTCCTCACTAAAACTCTTTCCAGTGAGATCTGTTTTTGCCAACGTTTTGAGATGTTTCAGAAGTGTCACTGAACAGGTTTATGATGCGGTTTGCTCCTGTTTTATCAGAGTGATATTTTTCAACAAAAGTTTGCTCTTCCCCTCATGTTACACACGTGGCATTAATGGGTGAACTTGGCACATCCTCTTCCTCTGATGTCACTTCCTCCATCACCTCCCTCTGCTGCTCTTTCTGAAGAAGTTCTAGTTCCTCCGTAGACAGCTCAGTACTTTGGTCCTCCAACAACTCTTCAATATCAGCACCGGCAATGTTCAGCCCCATGCTTTGCCCCAGAGACGTCACTGGTCTCTGTCTGTCTCTGTCTCAGAGTCTCTCTGTCCTCCAGCCTGATTCGTGGGGTTGTGTTCGGTGGCAGGAACGTCACTGTGATGAAGTCAAACTTGTCCAGTAATTCATCCTCCAAGTCTGGGGGGTGAGCAGGAGCGCCGTCCATCACAACCAGACACTTCACTGCCAAATGTTTTTCTTGAAGGTATTTTCACGCACTTGGGCCAAAAACGTCATGGGTCTATTCACTGAAGAACTGCCCTCCACATCATGTCCAACTTGCTTTTTTGGACCACATAAATTTTTGAAACACTCTGGGGTTCTCAGAATGAAAACAACAATGGCTTGACCTTGAACTCACCGCTGGCTCTGCCACAAAGCAGAAGAGTTCATCTGAATCATATTTATCTAATAGATTACAATTTGCTCATGTAAATGGGGAATCTTCTTCACAGACTAAGGTTAATTATGGAGTTCCACAAGGTTCTGTGCTAGGACCAATTTTATTCACTTTATACATGCTTCCCTTAGGCAGTATTATTAGACGGTATTGCTTCAATTTTCATTGTTACGCAGATGATACCCAGCTTTATCTATCCATGAAGCCAGAGGACACACACCAATTAGCTAAACTGCAGGATTGTCTTACAGACATAAAGACATGGATGACCTCTAATTTCCTGCTTTTAAACTCAGATAAAACTGAAGTTATTGTACTTGGCCCCACAAATCTTAGAAACATGGTGTGTAACCAGATCCTTACTCTGGATGGCATTACCCTGACCTCTAGTAATACTGTGAGAAATCTTGGAGTCATTTTTTATCAGGATATGTCATTCAAAGCGCATATTAAACAAATATGTAAGACTGCTTTTTTGCATTTATGCAATATCTCTAAAGTTAGAAAGGTCTTGTCTCAGAGTGATGCTGAAAAACTAATTCATGCATTTATTTCCTCTAGGCTGGACTATTGTAATTCATTATTATCAGGTTGTCTTAAAAGTTCCCTGAAAAGCCTTCAGTTAATTCAAAATGCTGCAGCTAGAGTACTGACGGGGACTAGAAGGAGAGAGCATATCTCACCCATATTGGCCTCTCTTCATTGGCTTCCTGTTAATTCTAGAATAGAATTTAAAATTCTTCTTCTTACTTATAAGGTTTTGAATAATCAGGTCCCTTCTTATCTTAGGGACCTCATAGTACCATATCACCCCAATAGAGCACTTCGCTCTCAGACTGCAGGCTTACTTGTAGTTCCTAGGGTTTGTAAGAGTAGAATGGGAGGCAGAGCCTTCAGCTTTCAGGCTCCTCTCCTGTGGAACCAGCTCCCAATTTGGATCAGGGAGACAGACACCCTCTCTACTTTTAAGATTAGGCTTAAAACTTTCCTTTTTGCTAAAGCTTATAGTTAGGGCTGGATCAGGTGACCCTGAACCATCCCTTAGTTATGCTGCTATAGACTTAGACTGCTGGGGGGTTCCCATGATGCACTGAGTGTTTCTTTCTCTTTTTGCTCTGTATGCACCACTCTGCATTTAATCATTAGTGATCGATCTCTGCTCCCCTCCACAGCATGTCTTTTTCCTGGTTCTCTCCCTCAGCCCCAACCAGTCCCAGCAGAAGACTGCCCCTCCCTGAGCCTGGTTCTGCTGGAGGTTTCTTCCTGTTAAAAGGGAGTTTTTCCTTCCCACTGTCGCCAAGTGCTTGCTCACAGGGGGTCGTTTTGACCGTTGGGGTTTTACATAATTATTGTATGGCCTTGCCTTACAATATAAAGCGCCTTGGGGCAACTGTTTGTTGTGATTTGGTGCTATATAAATAAAATTGATTGATTGATTGATTGATCTGTCCATCCTAGGGTTATGTCCAGGTCAAGTCTTTTCCTCCCGGGTTATGTACGTTCTGTTCCGCATCTTTTCCCAAAACAATCCTGTTTTGTCACAGTTAAAGACTTGTTGGGTGACAAAACATACGCACCACCTTCTTTTGTGAACTTGCAGCCCCCCCCATGCTGAACCACACTGTGGGCCACTTTGCTCCTTAAATTTCTCAAACCAGCCCTACGAGTCATAAACCCTTCAGCGCCCGGGGTTTTCTTTATCAAATCCTCACGTAAATGCCTTGTTTTTTCTGAAATTATAGCCTCAGAAAACATACTGCCAGCTGATGGTGTTTCATTTTTCCAGATCAACACCAGCTTTTCCACCTCTTTGAATCCAGTGCACGTGAGCTTTGTTTGCTAATCAGTGTCACTCCTTTGGCAACATTAACTCCCTTTATGACCACTTTGTTTTCAGTATGGTACAGACCATGCTGCAACGCGACATCCGAGACATGAACACCATTTTCATGCTTTGATATGATCTCCTTCTTTATCTTCAGTTTTACACCTTTGGTTCCTTGATATGGCCCCACAGTGACTTTTTCCCTGACAACAAGAAAAAAAACCCATAAAATAAAGAAAATTCAATGTAGTGTCATCCAAAATCCAGATGAGCATGCCTATTTACAGAAACATGTCTCTGCCGGACGCCAGATGTTGTTCTTAAACCCAAAATTTTGTTCAAAAACTGAAGTTCTGTGCTGTGTGTGTATCATTCCCAACACCTGACTGCATATCTGTTTGAACCCTATAATGTGCTGCTTAAAACCCAATATGATGTGCGTGCATGTACTGAGCCGGTGAAGTGCATTAAAAGGGTGTGACATGTGAGCCCAAACCCCAAGCAGCCGGCGGAAAGGAGAGGCGTGATGCAGGGAGCGGGCCACACACACCGGCCCCACCGGGCCCCAGTGCCCACCCCCAGACCCAACGGAGGCGCCAGGGAACCCATGAGATGGGGGGAGGCGAGCAGTCCTGGAGGAGCACTGGAAGCCCAGGAGAAGAACAAAACAACAGGGGGGACAAGGGGCCAGGCAGCCGGAGATGGACAAGCCACCCTGCCCAGCGGTCCCCAAACCAGGGAAGGCACAAGATGAGACCCAAGAGCATTCGCGGCAGCCGAGGAGCCAGAGGGCGTCAGGCAGGTGCCACAAACCCAGAGGGACAGACAGGGGCATGAAGGGCCACATATGAGCCGAGCCCCGGGGAGAGGCACTACTCCCCAACCAGACACCAGAACCCAGCCCACCAATGGCAGAGTGGACAGACACCCCACATGAAAAGGAATGATGGTCGCCCAACTACCCCCTGCCGCCACCACCCCTACCCCCAATAGGACCAGAAGCCCTGCGGCGTGGCACCGGGGCCCCCATAGGCAGGCCAGCCAGCTGCCCAGCTCCCCCCGGGCATAGAGGCGTGCCCACACCCTGCAAGAGAGGAGCCGGAAGGGCTTGTTTTTGTTTTTGCTTTAAAAAACACATTTATAGATCGATCCATCTTATATTGGAATCAGTTGCCTCCGGATGTGAGGTTAATACGAAATCATATAGTTTTCAAAGCAAATCTTAAGAAATGTAAACTCAATAAGACAGTTCTCCTAATGTAGTGAATGTAGTGCTGGTGTTTGTTTTGTGAAGAAATAACTGTTACTTGTGTATGTTCTGTGAATTGTACAGTTGGTGCATATGAGATGTATAAATTGTAATACTTTGATGTAATTGTAATACTTTTATTCGAGACTGGTCTGGTCCCCAGGAAGAACAGTCTCTACTTTGGTAAAGACTAATGGGGATCCTTAAATAAAATGAAAATGAAATGGTCCCTCTGAGCTCTCTGGCTTTGCTTTTAATGAGGTCTTAATGCTTGTAATGTTCCATTTTGATGATGATGGACCAAGGTCTTCTGCTCTTGGGTCCACCGAGTCTGTGCACATGATGGAAAGTGATGTTGTCAACAGAAGCAGATGGAAGTTTGAGCTTGCAAACAATGAAGTCTTTTAAGAGGGTTTCTGGATCATCATCTGAGGCGGGTTTTCTGGTATCCCTGAGAAAATGAAGTTGTCACACATGCTCCTAGACTGAATATCCAGTATTATTTCATTTGTCATCTTGTTTTCTGTCATGATTTGCCCCTGCTCTGTCTGTGATCATTATAATTTTCTGCCAGTTTGTCTTTATTGAGTTCTTTTGTCTGTTTTTTATCATCTCTTTTTTTTTTTTTTTTGCTTTGTCACTGCTTATTTTCTGTTCATCACTCTTCACCCACATCTTGAGTTTCATTCTGGTTTAGTGCAATCTTTGATCCACTGTCTTTGTTTTTTGTTCAGCATTGCTTTTGTCACAGCTTGTTGTTTTCTGTTCTGCCACATGTTGAGTTCTGTTGTTTAGTTTTGATCCACTGTTTTTGATTGTTTCATGATTGCTGATGTCACTAGTTTGATTTGTCAGGTTTATCACATTAGTCTTTGGTTGTATTATTGATGTCAGTTCTATTTTCTTGATGCCTGCTTTTCTATTTTTTGTCTAGTATGAATCTTTTCTTGTCAAGTGTCCATGCATCCTTTGTCCATTAGTTCTTCTCAGTCTTGTTATTTTAGTATTGTTACTTTATGGTTATTAGTTATGTCCATGTTGTCTCTGCACTCCCTTGTTACACTCCCCATCTCTGTTCTCATATAATCACACCTAGTTTCATTTGTATCTCTGTCTCCCTCTGATCCCTGCACTCTCTTGTCCTGCACGTCCTCATCTCTGTTGGCCACACCCCGTTTTGTCTGCCATCTTGTCACTGCACTCTCTTGTCTCACATTGTCTCATCTTTGTCTGTCCACACCCTCCTCCTGCCTGCTCACCACACCTGCTCCAAATCACTTCCTAATTAAACCACTGTGTATTTAAGCCCTGCTACTTTTCATGTCTCTTGCCTGTTCGTTGATGTTACTATCTCCGTTCCAGCTCACATATCTATGTTCCAAGTTTCTAGTCCTAGTGCTTTGTTGCCAGCCATGCCTGTTTTTCTTGACCTTGCCTTTTGTCTTAGCCTTTGTAACTTTGATTGCTGTGCTTGGATCTCAGCCTGTATTTTTGACGATGCCTTTGTATTACACCTGCCTGTACCTTCGCCTCGCAGACTGCCTTTTTGTGTACCAGACCCTCTGCCAGAATTTACAATAAAGCCTTTTACATCCTACCACCTGTTTGTGAGTCTGCATTATACCTCCTGCCTCCTGCTGTGTCCAGCTCCCCTGAGAATCATGACATTTTCTTTGGATAGAATGTCACTTTTTTTGGTTAATAACTCCACTGATGCTTTGGGTGATTTATTTTCAGACTCCAACCATTCTATTTTTTCATATGCAAAACTGGGGTTCACCTGAATGTCTTTAATCTCCGTGTGTAACGCCATGAGCAAATCCAGCTTTGTGTTGATGGAACAGAGCAGTCTTATCTCCACCTCCATTGTCTGGAGATCCTCCGTGTCTGTAGAGGAGTCCTTTTTCTTACGTTTACACGGGTTGTTGTCGTCTTAGTATACCGGAGAAGCCATGTCCAAGCAGCAGGCCTGGTAGTAGTGATTGATGTAGTTTTCTAAATCTGCGATGCAGTCCACTGTTGTTGGTTCTGGATATCCACGTCCGCCAAGAGCTGTTGTTGTTAAGGCTTTCTTTCATTGTTATTTGTAGATATTACATTAAATCAAGCTGGGGTTTTTTCCATTTCTTCAAATGCCGTGCCGTCGAAGCTCGCTCCGGTTGTGTTGTGCTGTTCTATGCCATCTGCTTTCTGGGACTGCTTTCTTCTACCTGCGAAATATAGTGAAGATTCGTCCCATCCTGTCTATGGCTGATACTGAGACCCTGATCCATGTGTTTATCTCTTCTAGATTGGACTACTGCAATGTTCTATTTTCTGGTTTACTGCAGTCCAGCATTAGGGGTCTCCAATTGGTTCAAAATGCTGCAGCCAGACTTTTGACACGAAGCAGAAGGTTTCACCACATTACACCCATTTTGGCATCTTTTCACTGGCTTCCTGTTCCAGTGAGATCAGATTTTAAGGTTCTGCTACTAACCTATAAAATTGTTCAGGGACTGGCACCCTCCTACCTAGCTGACCTAATTAAACCTTATGTACCGGCCCGGGCTCTGCGTTCTCAGGGTGCAGGACTACTTTGTATCCCAAGAGTGAATAAGAAATCTGCGGGTCACAGAGCTTTCTCTTATCGTGCCCCTGTTCTGTGGAATGATCTCCCTGCATCAATAAAACAGTCAGATTCTGTGGAGACTTAGACCAAACGCCTTGAGACAGCTTTGTTGTGATTTGGTGCTATATAAATGAAAATAAATTAAATAGAAAAAAAAATTTATTTGGCCTTGCCAACACACCCATGGGCCCACAGTTAAGGGTATGTGTCTCATACCGAAGTTCATACACATTATATATATATATATATATATATATATATATATATATATATATATATATATATATACGAGGGCTGTCAATAAAGTAACGGTCCTTTTTATTTTTTTCAAAAACTATATGGATTTCATTCATGTTTTTACGTCAGACATGCATGAACCCTCGTGCGCATGCGTGGGTTTTTCCACGCCTGTCGGTGACGTCATTCGCCTGTGAGCACTCCTTGTGGGAGGAGTCGTCCAGCCCCTCGTCGGAATTCCTTTGTCTGAGAAGTTGCTGAGAGACTGGCGCGTTGTTTGATCAAAATTTTTTCTAAACCTGTGAGACACATCGAAGTGGACACGGTTCGAAAAATTAAGCTGGTTTTCAGTGAAAATTTTAACGGCTGATGAGAGATTTTGAGGTGATTCTGTCGCTTTAAGGACTTCCCACGGTGTGAGACGTCGCTCAGCGCTCTCAGGCGCCGTCATCAGCCTGTTCAAGCTGAAAACCTCCACATTTCAGGCTCTATTGATCCAGGACATCGTGAGAGAACAGAGAAGTTTCAGAAGAAGTCGGTTTCAGCATTTTATCCGGATATTCCACTGTTAAAGGAGATTTTTTTTAATGAAAGACGTGCGGACGCCGACGCGGTGCGGCGGCACAGGAAAAACACCTCCGTGTTGATAGCCATTTGTAAAATCCAGGTGGCTTTTGATGGCTTTCAGTGGAGTGAGTATATGAGAAATTGTTTAACAGAAGAACATGTTCCAACTTGTCCTTAAGGCTTTCAACAGAGGTGTTTTTCCTGTGGCGGAGCGTCGCAGCGGCTGCGAGCCGACGCGCGGACCCGTCCGCACGTCTTTCATTAAAAAAATCTCCTTTAACAGTGGAATATCTGGATAAAATGCTGAAACCGACTTCTTCTGAAACTTCTCTGTTCTCTCACGACATCCTGGATCAATAGAGCCTGAAATGTGGAGGTTTTCAGCTTGAAACAGGCTGACGATGGCGCCTGAGAGCGCTGCACGACGTCTCGCACTGTGGGAAGTCCTTAAAGCGACAGAATCACCTCAAAATCTCTCATCAGCCGTTAAAATTTTCACTGAAAACCAGCTTAATTTTTCGAACCGTGTCCACTTCGATGTGTCTCACAGGTTTAGAAAAAATTTTGATCAAACAAAGCGCCAGTCTCTCAGCAACTTCTCAGACAAAGGAATTCCGACGAGGGGCTGGACGACTCCTCCCACAAGGAGTGCTCACAGGCGAATGACGTCACCGACAGGCGTAGAAAAACTCACGCATGCGCACGAGGGTTCAAGCATGTCTGACGTAAAAACATATGAATGAAATCCATATAGTTTTTGAAAAAAATAAAAAGGACCGTTACTTTGACAGCCCTCGTATATATATATATATATATATATATATATATATATATATATATATATATATATAATCAGCTGTTACAAGAATGCCTCAGACAGCTGAAGACAGATGGTGATAAGGAGCAGGAAGACAAGATATCATGAAAGACCAAGCCCCTCCATGGCATGTGCCATCGACAGATAAAGTGGCTGACATCAAGAAGACCTGCCAGTGGCTGGAAAAGTCCAGCCTAAAGGACAACACAGAGGCTCTGATCATGGCAGCACAAGAACAAGCCCTAACACCAGATCCATAGAGGCAGGAGTCCACCACAGCCGACAGGACCCAAGTCACAGGCTGTGCAAATGTGCCCCCGAGACAGTCCAGGACATAGTAGAGTTCCTTGGACTTTCCCATTGTTCTTAGTCTTGGTCAGTCCAGTGAGTGCTATCAAGCGCTTTTTATGTTGGCAAAGAGAAACTTCCAGTTGTAGCCTATCATAATCAGTAAGGAGGTGTTAACAATTCTTGACCATGTGATGTTAGAAGACGCTATAGAACCTTCAGCACCACTTATTCAAAGATTTGTGAGTGTATGTATATTATTATACAAATATGAGCCTGTATGTATAATTTTGTCCCTGTGTGTATTGAGCTCCATTTTTCTTTCATATATGGCACTACGTTTGTTTCTAGCAAAAATGTCTAAAAATGCATTTCAGATTTTCATATTTAGTCAAATGATATCTTTAGATGGTGCTCTGGATAGTTATCTGTCTCACATTCAGAAAGCCCATATTGTTCTGAACATTTTGATATGCAATACATGGGCATATATAAAAAGGAAGTACCTTAAAAATAGAATTTACTGTTGAAGTGTAAGCCCCCAGGTTCACCTCAACATGACAGAGCAGCCATTGACCGAAATACCATGACAACTTTGTCTTTGGTTTGCCCTCAAAATCAGAAATGTTACGTTTCATAAAGCAAACATGCACCTGTTTGCGTGCACATGTGCAGCATATCCACGTACGTGTGTGCAGAGACACAGACACACACCTCTGCCTGTGTTTTTAATGACTACGTGTGCCTGTGTCTCTCAGGTCCCGTCCCCTTCAGAGGGTTGCCACAGTTTCTCGGCCAGCTGCATGACTCAGTTCTCCATCCTGTTCAGACGAACCTTCCTCAGCATCCTCCGGGACTCTGTGAGAATGAGCACACTGACACCTAGTGGACACTTTCATTGACTACAGTCCACATATGTACAATGGGAACAGTAGACTCCTGGTGGACACCTCACCAGAACATCTCACGTGACTGACAAAAGTCAGATAAATAAAAAAATCCCTGAAAAAATGTCTGTGACTGATGGGACACACATTGCAGACACAAACTTTGGTCTAACCCCAAAGCTTTAAAATAAATCCTTCATTCTTGTTAGAGGTTAAGAGGTAAGGTTCAGGGTCGGGAGATTTTACTTGATTAAAATTAGGATTAAAACCAAGGGTAAGGATTGTGTTAGGTGCTATCGTCAGGGTAGGCTCAAGGATTTGGGTTTCAGCTAAAATACAGGGTCATGGCAAGTATTATGAAAGAGAAGGTTTGGGTCCGGGTTATGGTTTGAGGTAGGGGTAGCGGTGGGGTCAGGGTTCAGGAAAGGTTGGTGTTAACTTTAAAGGTTAGAGTTGGATTACAGTTAAGGTTGAGGGTTAAGATTCAGGTCAGGATCAGGGGTTAAGTCAAGGTTTGGACCAGAACTGGAATATAAGTTAATATTTGGGGAAGGGCCAGTGGGTTCAGGTCCAGGTTATAGTTAAGGTAACAGTCAGGGTTGGAAATTAGTCTGAGGGTCTGGGTAACACTGAACCTTTACTGAACTCACAATCTTGAATCTCTCAACAAGTTGGTCAGTCTCTTCACATTCAGACTCACTGCTGGTGGCAGCATCCAGGAAGTCACTGGTTCTTCATCTGGATCTTGATGTTATTGTCAGTATCAGTCCTGCACAAACTGTTACATCTTTCCTGGTTACATTACTGTTCTCGTTGGCTCAACAGGTTCTGACCCACCTGAGGATCACATCTCATATTGGAATTGGTGTTCTGATTGGTTTGCTGTACCTGGGCATCGGAAATGAAGCCAAGAAGGTCCTCAGCAACTCAGGATTCCTCTTCTTCTCCATGCTCTTCCTCATGTTTGCTGCTCTCATGCCCACTGTCCTCACCTGTAAGTCCAAGCGGTGTGGCACATTCCTCAGCATCTGCTACACTTGAATTTCATACACCTCCAGACCTGCAAACAGGTGTACATAGGGTCTAAGCAGTAGTGGGTTTTGGTATGGGTGAACCAGGCAGCAGGTGCTCCTGCTTGCTGAGGTGCACAAAATAGAAGCAGTGAGAGTGAGATTCGACGGTTGTCTCCTGCATTGTCCCTGCGAATAGATGCTCTCCTCCCTGTGCATGCTACTCCGTTTTGGCTCTGGACGGAGCAGCTTGCTCCCCGTTTCCCATCTGCTCCGCTCAGTGGGATCCTGCTGTCCAGTGTCTCCTCTCTGGTGGGGCAAAGTCCACTTAGGACACAGCACAGAACCAAAATTCTGCGTTACCTTTGTCTGTGGATCATCCACACTTATTCATGGACAACCACCTGTAGTTCGCTCTCCTTTTACAGCACAAGATTTCCTGAATTACTTTGAGAAGAAAATAGAAGACGTTAAGTTAAACATATCGCAGCATGCCTTAATCCAGCCACTACACCCTGCTATTGATGTGGGCGCCACTACTGAAGTATTACCTAGATTTACAGAATTTGATAGTATCTCACTAGGCATGCTGACAAAACTCGTAATGTCAACAAAAAGCACAACCTGTTTATTTGATCCTATACCAACAAAACTGTGGCCCACTCTTGGGCTGACTGTGCTGGAAATTATTAATCTTTCTTTAACTTCTGGATCTGTTCCTAAATATTTCAAATCTGCAGTGATTAAACCATTACTTAAGAAACCTAATCTTGACCCTATTGTAATGAAAAACATAGCACCCCTTGGGCACATATTGCAGCGTTTTGGGATTACCTTTCATTGCTATGCTGATGATACTCAGTTATACATGCCAATAACTGCTGGCAATCTCATCCACATAAAATCCTTAGAAGATTGCTGCCAGACTTTTGGCCAGAAGCAGAAAATTTGCCCACATTACACCCATTTTGGCATCTCTTCACTGGCTTCCTGTCACAGTGAGATCAGATTTTAAGGTTCTGCTACTAGTCTATTAAATTGTTCACAGACTGGCACCTCCCTACTTAGCTGACCTAATTAAACCCTACGTACCGGCCCGGGCTTTGCGTTCTCAGGGTGCAGGACTACTTTGTGTCCCTAAGGTGAATAAGAAGTCTGCTTTCTCTTATCGTGCCCCTGTTCTGTGGAATGATCTCCCTGCATCAATAAAACAGTCAGATTCTATGGAGACTTTCAAGTTCAGACTTAAGACGCACTTATTTTCCCTTTCGTATGGCTAGCATACTGGCATAGTACAGTTCTGCACTTTTTAGTCTTTTAAATTCATTTTATTAGTAAACGGAATGTGCCATGACCTCAACTTTATCTAAAGTCTGGGTCTTTTAGTTAAGTTTAGGGTTAGTGGCCGGTGATCACCTTAGTATTTCTTCTGTTTTTCTTGTTGTTTAATGTTGACAAATTATACTGTATTTCTTGTCTTTCTGATGCCTGATTCTGTTGTTTTTTTCTGTTTGAGGTGCAGCTCCATCCAGAGATGGGTGTGGTGTCTGTTTCTGAAACCCTCCTGTCCTGTGCACCGGCAACATTTCCTGTATATTTGTTTTTTAAATTGTTCTGTAATTTGTGTTTGTATCATGGCCCAAGCAGAGGGTCACCCCTTTGAGTCTGGTCTGCTTGAGGTTTCTTCCTCAAATCATCAGAGGGAGTTTTTCCTTACCACTGTTGCTCTGGGGGTTAGTAAGGTTAGACCTTACTTGTGTGAAGCGCCTTGAGGCAACTTTGTTGTGATTTGGCACTATATAAATTAAATAAATTGAATTAAATTGAAATTGATGGATGTTTGATATCGGAGTTGTATTACAGCCTGCAGTCTTTTGATGTCAGTTCCAATTTCAGGGGCAATTCTTAAAATATTAAAAATAATAAGAAGAAAATGGTTGTGCAAAATTTTGTGGGAGGGTTTTTTTTTTGGGTGGGGGGGCGTTTGGAGGGGTCTCGCCCAGGGAGTAATTCAGTGTAGAAACACCATTGGGTCCAAGCCCTTGGCGTGGATTGTGTCTGGAGCCCTGCAGGTGGAGCCTGGCTGATGACCCAGACCCACAGGCCCACGTGTGGAACTATTTTACCAACTTTGGTGTCAACAGGACTTATTTTGTCCAACTCAGGCAGTGCAGGCTGGAATACATCCTCACTCACTGCTACTCAATTAGAAGCTTTGCCCTACAGCTAACTATGGTCTCACCTGCAGACCATCAATTTTCAATTTCAATTTATTTTCCTTTATATAGTGCCAAATCACAACAGAGTTGCCTCAAAGCGCTTCACACAGGTAAGGTCTAACCTTACAAACCCCCAGAGCAACAGTGGTAAGGAAAAAACTCCCTCTGAGGAAGAAACCTCAAGCAGACCAGACTCAAGGGGTGACCCTCTGCTTGGGCCATGATACAGACACAAATTACAGAACATTTCACGGACGAATATACAAGAAATGCTATTGGCACACAGGACAGGAGGGTCGCCAACACAAATACAACTCCCATCTCTGGATGGCGCTACACCTCAAACAAAAAAAAACAGAATCAGGTATCAGAAAGACAAGAAATACAGTATAAATACAGTATAATTTGCCAGCATTAATCAACAAGAAAAACAGAAGAAATACTAAGGTGATCGCCGGCCACTAGCCCTAAACTTCACAAAAAGACCCAGAATTTAGGTAAAGTTGAGGCCGCAGCCCGCTCCAATTACTAATAAATGAATTAAAAGAGTAAAAAGCGTAAACAAAACTGTACCAGTATGCTGCCACATGAAAGGGAAAATAAGTGCGTCTTAAATCTGGACTTGAAAGTCTCCACAGAATCTGACTGTTTTATTGACACAGGGAGATCATTCCACAGAACAGGGGCACGATAAGAGAAAGCTCTGTGACCCGCAGACGTCTTATTCACCTTAGGAACACAAAGTAGTCCTGCACCCTGAGAACATAAAGCCCGGGCCGGTACGTAAGGTTTAATTAGGTCAGCTAAGTAGGGAGTGTTGAGAAAGTGTAGTGACATGGACCCACAACAGGGGGCGTGAATGAACGGACAACGGATGAGCCAAAAAGATAACAATTTAATGTTGTGAATGTGCACAACGAAATACAGACAATCACAGATTTTGAATTCAGTCAATATATAAAGATGACGTGTGGGCAGGCTCGAGGATAGAAGACGTCTGTCTAGAGAAGAGCTGGGCCCCACACGAT
>NW_022986336.1:0-42500 GCF_902500255.1 Thalassophryne amazonica | reverse complement strand
CTACATGTGCGTCCTCTCGGTCTTCTCCAGCTACTGGAGTCCTCAACACTAAGCCACATGTGTACTGGATCAAGTACAGAGAAACGGGTCACGTGGCTAAAATGTCCTAGCTGATGCAAGTGATCCTCGTCATCCCCTCGTTTGTTACAAAGTCATTCCAGCGGTACCAAGGATCTTCCAGAGAGACCGAGTACCAAGGACATCCAGTCGTCACCTTAGGTCACTGATTAGCATCCACATCTTACAGCCATTCGGCAAGTCAGGCAGCACCACAACCCCAAAGACTTGGACCTTCGTTCACCTCCAAAGATGTCTGCATCATCAAACAACTCTGTGCAATAGTGTTTTTAAAGACGTCCCTCTGTGTTTGTCTCTCAGCCTGAACCAGAGAACGCTGGCACTTTGTACCACAAGACAATTAACTTATTTTAAAAGTTGAAAGAGTCACAGTGCCTCATTCATTCATGGCAGCGTTTATCACAGACATCAATCAACTCTTCACCATTCTGCACACCATGAAAATAAATCCCAGGATCCACCAAGACAAAAATAAAATAAACTAAAATTAAAAAACATTAAGTCACTCTGTTTGGCCTCCGTGTGGAGCGGAGAGGCCGCGCAACAGCATGTGTGTGATCAATGATGTGCTCATCAATATTTACGTGCGCCGCCTGCCAGTGAAAAGGCTTCTGCCAGCAGTGGAAACTCAAACCAAGCCAGACTGAACTGTTCTGACCCCTACCACACTGTGCAGTACCGACTCGGTCTGCTCGGTGGAAACGGGGCTGTCAGCGCACGCTGGCTAAATGGTCAACCCGAGAGTACCTAAGTCTGAGCCTGATAGTAACCGCATTCTTATGTGACACTGTTTAAAGTAGCTGGTGTATCAAACAAATTCCATTTCTTTTGTACCCTGACCACTGTAGTAAGTAAGTCCTAGGTAGCCATGAGGCTCACTGGAGCAGGTGCTTCTCTCCGGATTCCATAACGTGAAATGGACAAGATTCTACAACTCCCCTGGGATGGGATGCTACTCCAATACGGGTTACTTCCACAGTCAAGACCTGTAACCATTTCTGGCTTGGTGGAGTGGAACAATGTGGATGAAGTGTTCTGTTCAAGGACACAGACAAGTCACAGGGATTAAAGTTCTCAGTCGCCACAATGAATTTCCATCAATTGCACTGCCAAAAGGCAGCGTTCATGCTGACGCTGTACTGATACAGAATCAAGGCTGGATGCAAGATCTAAAATTTACTGCATTCAAAATATTTAAAAGTGTTGTGGTCGCCTTTTGTCCTTGCCCTGTCTGTCCCTCTTGTGTGTTGTTTGTCTGTTTTCCCTCCAGGCGGCGTGTTGCAGAGCCAAGGAGCATCTGTAACTCATCATCTCCCCGCATCTCAGGCTCATGAGCTCCTGATCAGGAGTGGGTTACTTAAACTCCGGCTTTGAGCTCAGTCTTCCATGGACCTTGCCTACATCAGATTCTCAGCCTGCATGGGCAGATACTACTTTGAGATACGGTTACTTGGACTCTGATGCTTCCATGCACTCTGTCTTCTTAGAGGTTCCCTGAGACGCCTCTGTGCGGTGTCTGAACTTCCCGCAGCTCCTCTCGAAGGTAACCAGGCACCTCTATTTTCTGTAATATCACCTTTGGTGTTTCCAGACGCCTTCCTGCATGGCTTCCACGCCACTACCTGTACTATGTCACTTTGGGCTTGTAGCTTTGTCACTGCTCCTCAGCACTCAGCCTCAGAGCGCGCTGCTCTGCTCCATTCAGCTAAGTTCCTGCCACCTCTGAGTTTGTGAGATTCCGCCCCTCTTTCTGCTAATGTCAGTGACTGTGCATTACTAAGAACTGTATGAACTGTTATGCACATCTACTAAGAACTTCCAAGTCATTCCTGAAGCCAAGTCAAGCTTAATTGAACTGCATCATAAGACACTGGTGATGTCTGTGAACAATTCCTGAACTGTGAACATTCCTGCATTAAGCATCCCCTGTGAATATTCTGTTTTTAAAGGCTTCCAGTGTTACGAGTGCTATCACTCACCTTTGTTCTCCTCGTTTCTTAGAACGTTCTTCCCTCCTCGGCTCTGAGCGTTCCACCTGGCTCCGATTCCTGGACCACACTCCTGGGTTTTGTCCCACTCACTAACTCTCAAGCCTGGCTCCGTGTCCATTGTAGCTCCCGGCTTTCCACCGCTACAAGCGGGCCCTGTCTCGCCTCTGCAGGCACCAGCTCCGGCTTCAGCACTATTAAATCCTTTGTTAATCTATTATTGGAAATAAATCTCCTTTCGTTCACTCCTGTCTCGTCCTTGCTCCCAGCATTTGAGTCCTTCGCCTGAACTGGTCCAGTCCTGTCTGGACCTCTAACCACAACAGAAGAATTGTTTTTAGAATACCGTCTCTGTTTAGTTTTTTCACCTGGCAGCGAGTTCCTGTGAGTGTGTGTTCCTCTGTGTCTGTTGATTGATTGATTGAATTTATTTAGTAAAATAATGCACAAATAATTGCTTGAGCTGCTGCCCCCGCGACCCGACTCCGGATAAAGCAGAAGAAAATGGATGGATGGATGGATGGATGGATGGATGGATGGATGGATGGATGGATGGATGGATGGATGGATGGAAAATAATGCACAAAATGCATACATAATTGCCCATTAAAATACACGGATAGCACAAGAAAGTGAGAAACGCTTGTTTCCATTGTGGTCTAGTGAACGGTAAAAAAATACAAGACAACACAACAGAAGCAGTACCAAATCAACAAATGATGTAATATATAACATGAGGTAATATATAACATACGATAACAATAATACTAATATTTAAGCGAAATAACAATGATACGAAAAATATTGATAAAATAAGTAATGCTAATTAACAATACTGATTACCTAATAAAATAATAGTGTTAATAAATGTTAACAAAACAAAGTGTCTGTTCCTCTGTCTGTCCCTCTGCGTCTGTTCCTCTGCGTCTGTTCCTCTGCGTCTGTTCCTCTGCGTCTGTCCCCCTGTCTCTGTTCCTCTGCGTCTGACCCTCTGCATCTGTCCTCTTGTGTCTGTTCCTCTGTGTCTGTCCCTCTGTGTCTGTCTCCCTGTGTCTGTCCCCTATCTCTGTCCCTCTGTGTCTATTCCTCAGTGTCTGTTCCTCTATGTTTGTCCCGCTGTCTCTGTCCCTCTGTGCCTGTTCCTCTGCATCTGTCTGCTTGTGTCTGTTCCTCTGGGTCTGTTCCCCTGCTTCTGTCCCTGCCTCTGTTCCTCTGTCTCTGTTCCTTTGCCTCTGTTCCTCTGTGTCTGTCCCTCTGTCTCTGTGCCCCTGTCACTGTTCTTCTGTGTCTGTCCCTCTGTCTGTCCCCTTGTGTCTGTCCCTCTGTGTCTGTTCCCCTGCGTCTGTTCCCCTGTGTCTGTCCATCTGTGCCTGTTCCCCTGTGTCTGTCCCCCTGTGTCTGTCCCCTATCTCTGTCCCTCTATGTCTGTTCCTCTGTGTCTGTCCCTCTGTCTCTGTGCCCCTGTCACTGTTCTTCTGTGTCTGTCCCTCTGTCTGTCCCCTTGTGTCTGTCCCTCTGTGTCTGTTCCCCTGCATCTGTTCCCCTGTGTCTGTCCATCTGTGCCTGGTCCCCTGTGTCTGTCCCCCTGTGTCTGTCCCCTATCTCTGTCCCTCTATGTCTGTTCCTCTGTGTCTGTTCCTCTGCATCTGTCCCCTTGTGTCTGTTCCTCTGCATCTGTCCCCTTGTGTCTGTTTCCCTGTGTCTGTCCCTCTGCATCTGTCCCCTTGTGTCTGTTCCTCTGCATCTGTCCCCTTGTGTCTGTTCCTCTGTCTGTCCCCCTGTATCGGTTCGCCTGCATCTGTCCCTCTGTGTCTGTCCCCTGTCTCTGTCCCCCTGTGTCTGTCCCCTATCTCTGTCCCTCTATGTCTGTCCCTCTGTGTCTGTTCCCCTGTGCCTGTTCCCCTGTGTCTGTCCCCTATCTCTGTCCCTCTATGTCTGTTCCTCTATGTTTGTCCCTCTGTGTCTGTTCCTCTGCATCTGGCCCCTTGTGTCTGTTCCCCTGTGTCTGTCCCTCTGCATCTATCCCCTTGTGTCTGTTCCTCTGCATCTGTCCCCTTGTGTCTGTTCCTCTGTCTGTCCCCTGTCTCTGTTCCTCTGTGTCTGTCCCTCTGTGTCTGTTCCCCTGCGTCTGTCCCTTTGTCTCTGTTCCCGTCTCTGTTCCTCTGTGTCTGTCCCTCTGTCTCTGTTCCTCTTTGTCTGTTCCCCTGTGTCTGTCCCTCTGTCTGTTCCTCTGTGTCTGTTCCCCTGCATCTGTCCCCTTGTGTCTGTCTGTCTGTGTTTGTCCCCTGTCTCTGTCCCTCTGTGTCTGTCCCTCTGCATCTGTCCCCTTGTGTCTGTTCCTCTGCATCTGTTCCTCTGCGTCTGTCTCTCTGTTTGTCCCCTGTCTCTGTCCCTCTGTGTCTCTTCCTCTGTCCCTCTGTCTCTGTTCTCCTGTGTCTGTCCCTCTGTCTCTGTCCCTCTGTCTCTGTTCCCCTGTCTCTGTCCCTCTGTCTCTGTCCTTCTGTCTCTGTCCCTCTGTCACTGTCCCTCTGTCTCTGCCCTTCTGTCTCTGTTCCCCTGTCTCTGTCCCTCTGTCACTGTCCCTCTGTCACTGTCCCTCTGTCTCTGCCCTTCTGTCTCTGTTCCCCTGTCTCTGTCCCTCTGTCTCTGTCCCTCTGTCACTGTCCCTCTGTCTCTGTCCCTCTGTGTCAAGTACTAAATGATGTAATGATGAAGTCTTTTTTCCATCATATATACCTTTTTAAACTTGTTTCCATTCAGTTACCGTTGGTGACATCACATTCTTCCAATTAACAGTCATGATTTTCTTGGCAATCAGCAGTAAAATGTGTAAAATATATCTTTGGTCCGCAGTGAAAACCTCAACCAGTGTAACAGAATAAAAAAAATATATATATATTTGAGGGGACGTCTCTTTTAACAATTTTCTCACTGTCTTCTTTAATATTTTTTCCAGTACTCAGAACAGACTGGACAGTCCCAGAATCTGTGTGTATGATCCCCTATTTTGCCACGTCTCCAGCATAAAGCTGCTGAGGAATCCTTTCCAAAAGTTGAAATAACCAAAGGGTGCATAGAAATATCAGATTTTGAGTTTCCAGTCGAACTCCACTGCTGACTCTTGATTCCTTTATGACTGCTGTCACAAAGTTTATCCCACAGTTCGTCTTCTATTATCATATTAGATTCTAATTCCCATTTTTCCTTGATGTTGTACATGTTCTGAAATATATCTGTTGAATGTCTTTTATAGAGATAGGAGATATGTTTGTTTACCAGAAGACTTTTTTTTTCTAAAATTGTAATAAAATATAGTTCTATCCCATTTGGGATTTTGCCAGTTCCCTCTTTTTCTTTATTATTTGTAATATGCCTAATTTGCAAATATCTATAGAAATGATTTGGAGGGAGGTCAAATTGTTCTTGAAGTTGTGTGAAGTACTTTAAATGTGTTTAATTTGTAATTCATTTAACATGTTAAAAATGTAAATTGGAACTCTTACGGGCAGCAACTGGAATAAAACCAAAGACAAGGAAGCAGATTCATCGTTACGGTTTCAACTTTGCCAAACAGAGATAAAGGGAGAACTTCCCACCGAGTTAGATCACTTAACATTTGTTTAATTAACCTGTCATAGTTTGCATCAAAAGGTTTAGTAGTTTCTAATAATTCCTAAGTACCTAAATCCATGTTTAGCCCAGTGAAATGAGACCTTGTCGTTAAGTTGATATGGCCACTTTCCTGATATTATCATAGCCTCTCATTTGTTTTGATTACTTTTATATTCAGAGTTGTCTCCAGAAATTTTTAACAGTGGTGGGCACAGATAACCAAAAAATTAACTTCGATAACAGATAATAAGATAACTGAAAAGTTATCTTTGATAAAGATAAACCGATAAACCACCCAAAAATGTATCAGAAGTTACAGATAATCGATAACCGGTGTTAAAAATTCCGGTGTTGTCTATGGGACATTTGCAGTTACTAAAGAGCTGAAATTGATTTTTAACATGAAAAGCGGTAAAAGACCTAAAGAATAAGCAAGAATGTTTGACCATGCTGCCCCCTGCAGGAAGCAGCACAGACAAATCCTGAGAGCACCCACAAAATCAACTCTTTACTAATCATAATCATTTTTCTTTCAACATTCTGCCCCTGCTTGAAGCTGTTGTTTACAACCGCGTTCCCACCACAGAGACACACCGAGAGCAACCATAAGACCAGCACAATATTAATTTCAACACTCAGGTCAGGCGGAGGTCTTGAAAAATAAAGTCATACTAACTTATGGTTTTTTGAAAATACTGATAGAATAACTCCATTAATGTCAATTCTGTCATTTGTACAAAGTTAAAATATAACATATATCTTTTAATGTTGAATAAGGCACTAATTCTGAGGTTTTGTAACAAACACAGACCGCAAAGCATTCTGGGTAAAAGTGCTAAACAGTGATTGGTTCAGTAATCCATTATGTAAACCACCACGTTAATGTGACGTGTGTCATGTGTTGGTTTAAAGATAAATGTGCTTTTGTAAAATATTCCATTTTATTTGTAAAAACAGGCATTTTTACGGAGCCCTGGAAGTGTCATCGCAATTGCATGTTTTAAAACTTTTATGATGTTGTAAAACGTGCACTCAATATTAGTAAGTAAGTAAGTAAATTTATTTATATAGTGCCTTTCACAGACATAAGGCCATGTATACACATTGTCGGGTATTTGTAAAACCGAATATCTTACCCTTTCAGTCTGGGGAAAAAACTTCATCCACACTACGTCGTTTTAAAAAAAAATTGAACTGTATAAATGTGTTGTAATTAGTCTGCCAAAACATTGGGTGGCGGTACTGATTAAAATTCTATCCAATCAGGAGCCTTATTCTCTTGTCATCACTTCCACAAAAACTAAAAACATGGCGTCAACCTCGTTTGTGTGGACCGATAAGGAGTCGGAATTACTTCTAACCGTAGTTTTAGAATACAAAGTTAACAAATATATGCACACAAGAAGTGCCTGGACAATGGACAATACCAACACTTTGAGAGCAGCCATGTACCCAGACGTTTAATACTGCCATGAACACATCTGGCCAGTAGATGGCAGTAGCGGCCTTGAAAAAATGTCAAACAAAATTCCAGATAATCCGTGTCTGCTACATTTAAGATGCATGGAATTTAACAAACGCAAATACACTAACGTCTATAAACCCAGAGAATATATTCACGAGAGTTTTAGGCACTAGAGTTTAATGCTGTTATCTGTGGACCCTGAACAGTGTCTGAAATGCATTTGTCCTGTCGTGAACGTCTGAGATTACCTTATGCTACCCATAACACATTGCTGCCTGGCACAGCATGTGCTCACAAAACCTTAACATTACTTTAAAACGAAAACATATATCTGATATTTTCACTTTATAAACTTCAGACATGACAATAATTTTAAATAACTTGTCTAAAATGAGTGGTTAAAATTTGAACCATAAGTTAAACATGTATGCCTCTGGATGACTTGGTGACATTGCGATTATATTAGTATGGTGTCAAAGGAAATGACTTTTTTTTTGGTCACCAGTTCTCCTTTGCTTACAGACGATAGAGTGGTTTCTGATTGCAGAGGGTAGAACAACATGCCTATTAGGAAACCTTTAACAGGTAGATCTCAACAGCTTTAACAGTTTTAAAAATGTTTTTCACTGTTCAGCTTAGTTTAGTATGTTATCAGTCTAAAGGTTATCGGACGGTAATTCATCGGAAGATAATTAGTCCGATCATGGTTTTTAAATTTATCTAAAAAGATAATCCGATAATGAAAACATTATCTTCGATAATTATCTGTTATAGGATTATCAGAAGTGTGCCCACCACTGATTTGTAAGCACTGCATGAGTCAAGGTATTGAAGTAAGATGATGATTTATATAAAAGGATGTCATCAGCAAAGTGACCAACATGATTAATACCAACTAGAACATGAACAATTTTGAAATGCCTTAGAGAAAAGCTGTGTTTTTAAGCGAGACTTAAAAACTTCTAAAGAAGGAGCCAGCCTATCGTCCAAAGGCAACTCATTCCATAGTCTGGGGGCCACCACAGCAAAAGCTCGGTCACCCCAGTGTTTCAGTCTCAACTTGGGGACATCAAGAAGTAATTGATCAGCTGATCTGAGACCTTCGAGGGGTGTATATATGTAAGAGGTCTGCCAGATACATGGGAGCCAAACCACTCATAACTTTCAAAGTAAACAATAAAATTCTAAAATTAGTCTATCAAGCTCGATAGGCAGGACAGGCTGGATGCAAATGCAAAACGCAGGGACACAGCTCAGTAGAGACAGGACATTTACTGGATACACAGGATGGGGTTGGTACACAAAAAAGCAGTCCAAAAAGAGCAACAGTATCAAAAGCATCAGGCAACAAGGCGTGGTCGGAGAACACAGGCAGGTAGTCAAAAAGCCGAGGAGACAAACAAGCAAGGCAAGAGAACAAGAACTGAGCTGGAAAGAAGGCACTAGGCACATCGATCTGGCGAAGAGCAAAGGCAAACAGTAAAGCTTATAAGCATCCAGGTGGTCACTACAAATCAAGGACAGGTGTGCAGAGAAGCTCCCAGAACCGGGGTGTGGCCAGAGAGAGAGAGACACCCACCACCAAGAGCCAAGAGAGGAAGACAAGAAGAAACAGGACAGAGAAAACCCAAGCAGAAAGACAAAGCAAGAGACAGAACATGAAAACAACCCAACAACCCCAGAATCTGTCAAAACAATGTCCATTACCTCTAATTAGCAGGAGGTGGTAAAATCACAAGTCAGAATTTCAATTTATCCACTTGGGAAATGATTCACAATATTAATACCAGCATTTTGGCATCCAAATTAATCCCATATCTTGAAAATAACCACCCACCCCTTGAATGTAACAAAGTATGGTCTATTTTCAATTATCTGGCTATTCCGCTGTGTAAAGTTTGTCCATGCTCTTCAAAAACTTTATAAACACAATAAAAATATAAACCATTGTCAAAGGTTTTATTTCAGTCACACTGTGTGAATAACAGAACTTAGGAGGAGGCCATGCTCTTCAAAAACTTTAATCAAATCAAATCAATTTTATTTATATAGCACCAAATCACAACAACAGTTGCCCCAAGGTGCTTTATATTGTAAGGCAAGGCCATACAATAATTACAGAAAAACCCCAACGGTCAAAACGACCCCCTATGAGCAAGCACTTGGCGACAGTGGGAAGGAAAAACTCCCTTTTAACAGGAAGAAACCTCCAGCAGAACCAGGCTCAGGGAGGGGCAGTCTTCTGCTGGGACTGGTTGGGGCTGAGAGGAGAGAATCAGGAAAAAGACATGCTGTGGAGGGGAGCAGAGATCAATCACTAATGATTAAATGCAGAGTGGTGCATACAGAGCAAAAAGAGAAAGAAACAGTGCATCATGGGAACCCCCCAGCAGTCTAAGTCTATAGCAGCATAACTAAGGGATGGTTCAGGGTCACCTGATCCAGCCCTAACTATAAGCTTTAGCAAAAGGAAAGTTTTAAGCCTAATCTTAAAAGTAGAGAGGGTGTCTGTCTCTCTGATCTGAATTGGGAGCTGGTTCCACAGGAGAGGAGCCTGAAAGCTGAAGGCTCTGCCTCCCATTCTACTCTTACAAACCCTAGGAACTACAAGTAAGCCTGCAGTCTGAGAGCGAAGCGCTCTATTGGGGTGATATGGTACTATGAGGTCCCTAAGATAAGATGGGACCTGATTATTCAAAACCTCTGAGACAAGACCTTTCTAATTTTAGAGATATTGCGCAAATGTAAAAAAGCAGTCTTACATATTTGCTTAATATGCGCATTGAAGGACTGATCAAAAATGACTCCAAGATTTCTCACAGTATTACTGGAGGTCAGGGTAATGCCATCCAGAGTAAGGATCTGGTTAGACACCATGTTTCTAAGATTTGTGGGGCCAAGTACAAGAACTTCAGTTTTATCTGAATTTAAAAGCAGGAAATTAGAGGTCATCCATGTCTTTATGTCTGTAAGACATTCCTGCAGTTTAGCTAATTGGTGTGTGTCCTCTGGCTTCATGGATAGATAAAGATGGGTATCATCTGCGTAACAATGAAAATTTAAGCAATGCTTTCTAATAATACTGCCTAAGGGAAGCATGTATAAAGTGAATAAAATTGGTCCTAGCACAGAACCTTGTGGAACTCCATAATTAACCTTAGTCTGTGAAGAAGACTCCCCATTTACATCAACAAATTGTAATCTATTAGATAAATATGATTCAAACCACCACAGTGCAGTGCCTTTAATACCTATGGCATGCTCTAATCTCTGTAATAAAATTTTATGGTCAACAGTATCAAAAGCAGCACTGAGGTCTAACAGGACAAGCACAGAGATGAGTCCACTGTCTGAGGCCATAAGAAGATCATTTGTAACCTTCACTAATGCTGTTTCTGTACTATGATGAATTCTGAAACCTGACTGAAACTCTTCAAATAGACCATTCCTCTGTAGATGAACAGTTAGTTGTTTTACAACTACCCTTTCAAGAATTTTTGAGAGAAAAGGAAGGTTGGAGATTGGCCTATAATTAGCTAAGATAGCTGGGTCAAGTGATGGCTTTTTAAGTAATGGTTTAATTACTGCCACCTTAAAAGCCTGTGGTACATAGCCAACTAATAAAGATAGATTGATCATATTTAAGATCGAAGCATTAATTAATAGTAGGGCTTCCTTGAGCAGCCTGGTAGGAATGGGATCTAATAGACATGTTGATGGTTTGGAGGAAGTGACTAGTGAAAATAACTCAGACAGAATAATCAGAGAGAAAGAGTCTAACCAAATACCAGCGTACTGAAAGCAGTCGAACATAAAGATATGTCTTTGGGATGGCTATGAGTAATTTTTTCTCTAATAGTTAAAATTTTTTAGCAAAGAAAGTCATGAAGTCATTACTACTTAAAGTTAAAGGAATACTCAGCTCAATAGAGCTCTGACGCTTTGTCAGCCTGGCTACAGTGCTGAAAAGAAACCTGGGGTTGTACTTGTTTTCTTCAATTAGTGATGAGTAGTAAGATGTCCTAGCTTTACGGAGGGCTTTTTTTATAGAGCAACAGACTCTTTTTCCAGGCTAAGTGAAGATCTTCTAAATTAGTGAGACGCCATTTCCTCTCCAACGTACGGGTTATCTGCTTTAAGCTGCGAGTTTGTGAGTTATACCACGGAGTCAGGCACTTCTGATTTAAGGCTCTCTTTTCAGAGGAGCTACAGCATCCAAAGTTGTGCTCAATGAGGATGTAAAACTATTGACGAGATAATCTATCTCACTCACAGAGTTTAGGTAGCTACTCTGCACTGTGTTGGTATATGGCATTGGACAACATAACAAAGAAGGAATCATATCCTTAAACCTAGTTACAGCGCTTTCCGAAAGACTTCTACTGTAATGAAACTTATTCCCCACTGCTGGGTAGTCCATTAAAGTAAATGTAAATGTTATTAAGAAATGATCAGACAGAAGGGGGTTTTCAGGGAATACTGTTAAGTCTTCAATTTCCATACCATAAGTCAAAACAAGATCTAAAGTATGATTAAAGTGGTGGGTGGACTCATTTACATTTTGAGCAAAGCCAATTGAGTCTAATAATAGATTAAATGCAGTGTTGAGGCTGTCATTCTCAGCATCTGTGTGGATGTTAAACTCGCCCACTATAATTATCTTATCTGAGCTAAGCACTAAGTCAGACAAAAGGTCTGAAAATTCACAGAGAAACTCACAGTAACGACCAGGTGGACGATAGATAACAACAAATAAAACTGGTTTTTGGGACTTCCAATTTGGATGGACAAGACTAAGAGTCAAGCTTTCAAATGAATTAAAGCTCTGTCTGGGTTTTTTGATTAATTAATAAGCTGGAGTGGAAGATTGCTGCTAATCCTCCGCCTCGGCCCGTGCTACGAGCATTTTGACAGTTAGTGTGACTCGGGGGTGTTGACTCATTTAAACTAACATATTCATTCTGCTGTAACCAGGTTTCTGTAAGGCAGAATAAATCAATATATTGATCAATTATTATATCATTTACTAACAGGGACTTAGAAGAGAGAGACCTAATGTTTAATAGACCACATTTAACTGTTTTAGTCTGTGGTGCAGTTGAAGGTGCTATATTATTTTTTCTTTTTGAATTTTTATGCTTAAATAGATTTTTACTGGTTGTTGGTGGTCTGGGAGCAGGCACCGTCTCTACGGGGATGGGGTATTGGGGGATGGCAGTGGGAGAGAAGCTGCAGAGACAACTTTGCTTCCTGGTCCCAACCCTGGATAGTCACGGTTTGGAGGGTTTAATAAAATTGGCCAGATTTCTACAAATGAGAGCTGCTCCATCCAAAGTGGGATGGATGCCGTCTCTCCTAACAAGACCAGGTTTTCCCCAGAAGCTTTGCCAAGTATCTATGAAGCCCACCTCATTTTTTGGACACCACTCAGACAGCCAGCAATTCAAGGAGAACATGCAGCTAAACATGTCACTCCCGGTCCGATTGGGGAGGGGCCCAGAGAAAACTACAGAGTCCAACATTGTTTTTGCAAAGTTACACACCGATTCAATGTTAATTTTAGTGACCTCCGATTGGCGTAACCGGGTGTCATTACTGCCAACGTGAATTACAATCTTACCGAATTTACGCTTAGCCTTAGCCAGCAGTTTCAAATTTCCTTCAATGTCGCCTGCTCTGGCCCCCGGAAGACAATTGACTATGGTTGCTGGTGTCGCTAACTTCACATTTCTCAAAACAGTCGCCAATAACCAGAGTTTGTTCCTCGGCGGGTGTGTCGCCGAGTGGGGAAAAACGGTTAGAGATGTGAACGGTTTGGTGGTGTACAGGGGGCTTATGTTTAGAACTACGCTTCCTCCTCACAGTCACCCAGTCAGCCTGCTTTCCCGGCTGCTCGGGATCTGCTGGGGGGCAGCTAACGCCGGCTAAGCTACCTTGGTCCACACCGACTACAGGGGCCTGGCTAGCTGTACGATTTTTCAAGGTGCGGAGCCGAGTCTCCAGTTTGCCCAGCCTGGCCTCCAAAGCTACGAATAAGCTACACTTATTACAAGTACTGTTACTGCTAAAGGAGGCCAAGGAATAAAGAAACATTTCACACCCAGAGCAGAAAAGTGTGGGAGAGACAGGAGAAGCTGCCATGCTAAACCGGCTAAGAGCTAGTAGCTGCGCTAAGCTAGCGGATTCCTAAAAACACACAAAGTGAATAATGTGTAAATAATTTAGAGGTGATTCAGCAGAGGGAGTGCTTTAGTTAAGGCACGTGAAGATTACACTGTGAAACAAATCGTTATCTAGTTAACTAGATCAATCTAACTGCGCAGATTAAACAGCTAACAGATACAGAAAAACACCGCTGTGCTCCGGAACAGGAAGTGATACAATACCGCAGTGAGAGCCAACCACCAGTAGAGACCAGTATGATCAAAACATAAACCATTGTCAAAGATTTTATTTCAGTCACACTGTGTGAATAACAGAACTTAGGAGGAGGCCATGCTCTTCAAAAACTTTAAAAACATAAACCATTGTCAAAGGTTTTATCAAATTCTTTAGCCTGAGATCTTGTTTTTGGCTTGGCCATGACACTTGATTTACTACAACTTGCCATGCTGTGACTTGAAATTACATGTGTAATTGCATGATCACTATAATAATTCAGTGATCTCCTTATATATTATTGTCCCCTGGTGACCTGAAATGACCCCTGTCTGATCTGGTTTTATTCATTTCTTCATATAGTTTTGTACTCTAGTTGCTAAAATAGATGTTAATATTTTATACTCCACACACAAGAGGCTAACAGGACAATAACTAGAACACTACAAGGGATCTAGTCCTTCTTTATGCAAGACTGTGATGACAGGCTCTGACCATGAATCTGGAGGGTTCCCTGATTTTAAAACATAAATATATAATTCACATAATACTGGAGTGAAGTCATTAACAAACACTTTATAATATTCTCCTGCAAACCCGTCTATTCCGGGTGACTTCTTATTTCTTAGTTGAACAATCGTTTCCTTCACCTCTTTTTTCTGTAATTGGTTTTACTAACGAAGAGGCTTCATCAGCCGTCAGTTTGTCTAATTTAAGGTTTTTTATAGAAATTATGTATTTTATCTTCTTTTGATTCCTGAAGTTGACCCTTATGTAATTGTTCGTAATATTTAGCAAAGGTTTGTTTTTGGGCAAGTTCCAACATTATTTGAATGAAATTGTTTAATTTTCGGAACTATACAGCTGGCTTGTGCCTTTTGTAGTTGAAATGATAATAATCTACAATCTTTATTTCCTAATTTGTAGTATTTCCTATCAATAAACCTGAGACCGCCCTCTGCTTTGTGTGTCAATAGTTCATCTAATTTGGTTCTATTTTCTTCAAGCTTATCAAGTACTTCTTGTGTTCCACATTGTTTGTGTTCCTTGTCTAATCTCTTGATTTCAATTTCTAATTCTAATTCTAATCTGTAGCTCAGGGGAGTAATCTTGATCGAAGAATATCCTCTTGTCTTGAAACATCACCTGTCTTTGGCTCCATACTTGCAGTAGAACGACATCTTTTACTGCTGTGTGGAGGAATCTGATGATGGTTAATCAGGGGTCAGCAGACGGGTCGTCGGTCTGGACTGCGTTCGGCGGCCATTTTGTAATCTGATATGGTGGGAATTCCCACTGGTCACGCCTTGCAACGCCACAAATGTGAGACAACGTAGCCTGCTTCCGGCATAGGAGAAAGGCCTTGACATCATAAGTTATGCACCAATCAAAGCTCAGAGCTCTCAACCAATCACAGTAGGGGAGGAGAGCCGCAGTACCTGGCTCTTTTGAGCCACTCCAGGCTAAGAAATATATCACAATTATCTGGGAACTACTTCTTGCGCAGGAATTTATCAAGCACGTGGGCCGCGGGCGCCGACTAACACAGAGTACACAGAAAGTGGACAGTTGTTCGGCCATAACAAGAGCGTCCACTTTTAGCTTATCATAAGCTAAGCTAGTGGCACTCATGAGAGTGTGCTAAAGGTCCACTTTTGAAGACATTGTTCAAAAGACTACGAATGATCAGAATAATAATAATAATCATAATAACTGAAATATTTAAATCAGTATTTCTCTGGGCCTACGTTTGACTGTAGTTCTGCACTAAGTTTAATTGATGAGCCATGTAAAAATAGGTTTAGTTCATTTAACTTTCTGGACAACTAAAGTGTGAAGCAGTATGTTTTTTTTTTAATGTAATGTCTGAGCTCAGCGTACTGGGTCTGTTTGGGGTTCAAGCTTTAAAATCGGCTCAGATGATTTTATTACTTGGACGTAATAAAATCATTGGCATTTTTGAATTTATTTGTCTGTCTGTTAGCAGGATTACGTCTTAACGACTGCACAGATTTTGATAAAAAGTTTCAACAGATACATATTAGGCCACAAGAGATTCCACAGAGTTTATGAGTTTTTTCTTCAAGACATTCAGGAGCAGAGGACCTGACCTGTCCTGCCGGGACACATGTGATGGGTTACATGATGGACAGTTGGAGGAAATGGCAGGTCATGTGCCTGTACACGCTGTCTGTGGAGGACGTCGAAGATGTGTATATATTTGGCATGGTGGTGACCGGGTTCCTGCTGTGTGGAGCGGGCATAGCACTGGTTTACCGGAAAATTAAGAAAGTGGAAGCGGCAATAATTGGCCCGTCCAGGCTGCCCCACATGATTGATTCGATTGGAAGGGCAGTGTGAGCTCAGTCGGCAGGTGTTAACCACGCGTTGGGAACCATCTCTGGTAGGATGGCTGTACTGAAAAACCGCATTGATTGTCAGTAATGACCACATCTCCTCTCCTAATTCAGATGTATTGGAAGCCACTTGTCTCAGACTGTTGAATCTTTCAGGCATCTGCTAATCTGGATTTTCATTCAGCTTCCCAAAACACAGCTGCACTTCAAGGCCGCTGTGATAAAAACCTCCTGGAGAAGAACAACTCTTATGCCTCACTCCCCTCGTCTTCCCCCGCCCTCAGCTTCTCCAGTTCTGTTGTTGACTGTGGACAGTGGACTGTTCAGGGCTGGGCCCTTCCTCCCTACAGAACGGACGAGCAAGGCCGCTGATGGCGCCTAAAGGCGGCCTCCGGGTGTTCTGTCTGATAACTGGACTCTTACAAATCTCAGTCGTCATCTCTCGTCCTGTTGTTGTGTGTGATCATTGTTCATTGTGCTGAATGTTTTTTTCCTGCATTGCTGCTGCATGATTCAATGCAGCAGCAATGAAGGTTTTTCTTTCCCAAGTTTTACCTTGTGTGTGCTTTTTTTTAATATGTGTTCATGTACCAGGCCGGCTTATGTGTGTTGTTTGTGTGTGTGTCGTTTGTCGTCATGAGGCCGGTCTTGGTTTGCTCAGCCCTGCTGTTGACCTAAGGCAGGATATACATCTGGAGCTGGTCCCCGGGCGCCTAAAGGCGACTTCTGCTCCTAACTGGCAATTAGGATGGGTTAAATGCAGTAAACACATTTCATTGTACAGGGAACATGTTCCTTTGTGCATATGACAATAAAATTCTTTTGAATCCTTTGAAGGTGATCTGGATTCAGATCCAGATTCTGAATCAAGTTTTACTTTATACAGGTTGTGAAGTAATCAAAACTACTTCCCAGATTCTCAACAAATTTGCACCACAGATGCATATTAGGTCATAGAAGACTCGACTGAATGTAGTAGGTGATCTGGATCCTGATTGGCCGATGTCAGAAATCTCTGATTGCTCTTGTGTCAGTTTTGTTTAAAGGTGTAGGTGAAAAGAAAATATAAATACACACATTAAGCAGAACAACTAAATGGGGAATCAGGGTGATAAAATAGTCATCAAAAAGCCCTCCAGACACCCCCCCCCCCCACCCCCGCAGACCTGCAGTTTTAATTGGTGTTGAATGAAGTAAAATCTGTGTTCTTAAAATGTGTTTGTCCTGAAGTATTTACATAACGTGCAGGTTCAGGTCTTTCTATTCTATGATGCTACGTTACAAATAGAATCTGTTCATCAGGAGAACAATTTGATATTTTCTTAACTGTCTCCACTTCATTTTACCTTAAACGCTGGGACGCAATCACAAAAGGGTTTCTAGAAAAAGGTCGATGATGAGCGGATTATGATTTGGCTGTACAATAATTTTATTTTATTTATTTTTTATTTTACTTTTTTTTGCTTTGATCCCTGCATGTAGTGTGAGCAGGATTTGACCCCATGCCTACATATTAGCAGGCCACTGAGCTGCCTGCTCTACGCTCACTCCAGTGTGACCCCGACCCCTGGAGTGAGCAGTCCAAAACTAGGCAGATCCACACTCTGAGATGTGGTCACGTCCAGGGGGACCTCGGAGACGACCTCCAGTCCAGGTTGGGTCTTTGTAAACTCGGCAGCTGCCAGAAGTTTACGGCTGGGCACCTCTGCACACTTCACAACCCTTCAGCAATGCCCCAGTCAAACGATAAATGGACTGCATTTATATCACAGCTTCCATCTGCATCAGACGCTCAAACTACTTTACAATGATGTCTCACATTCACCCATTCACACACACACACGCACACCCTGATGTCAGAGTGCTGACATACAAGGCGCTCACTACACACTGGGAGCAACTAGGGGATTAAGGACCTTGCCCAAGGGCCCTTAGTGATTTTTCAGTCTGACAGGGTTTGAACCGAGGATCCTCTGGTCTGAAGCCCAACGCTTAACCACTAGACCATCACCTCCCCAGTCCAAGTCCAGAGAGTGAACCTTCAGTGCTCCCCAGTGGTTTCTCCATTTCTGTAGATGAGGATCCTCTGCTTTTCTTCACCCCTTCATGATGCACTCCACAGCAGCAGCACACTCTGAGTGTTCACTCCACAGAGTTCACTCCACAGTGCGTTCACTCCACAGTGTTCACTCCACAGTGCGTTCACTCCACAGTGTTCACTCCACAGTGCGTTCACTCCACAGTGCGTTCACTCCACGGTGTTCACTCCACAGTGTGTTCACTCCACAGTGTGTTCACTCCACAGTGCGTTCACTCCACAGTGTTCACTCCACAGTGCGTTCACTCCACAGTGCGTTCACTCCACGGTGTTCACTCCACAGTGCGTTCACTCCACGGTGTTCACTCCACAGTGTTCACTCCACAGTGTGTTCACTCCACAGTGTTCACTCCACAGTGCGTTCACTCCACAGTGTTCACTCCACAGTGTTCACTCCACAGTGTGTTCACTCCACAGTGCGTTCACTCCACAGTGCGTTCACTCCACAGTGTTCACTCCACAGTGTTCACTCCACAGTGTGTACTCCACAGTGCGTTCACTCCACAGTGCGTTCACTCCACAGTGTTCACTCCACAGTGTGTACTCCACAGTGCGTTCACTCCACAGTGCGTTCACTCCACAGTGTGTACTCCACAGTGCGTTCACTCCACAGTGCGTTCACTCCACAGTGTGTACTCCACAGTGCGTTCACTCCACAGTGCGTTCACTCCACAGTGTTCACTCCACAGTGCGTTCACTCCACAGTGCGTTCACTCCACAGTGTTCACTCCACAGTGTTCACTCCACAGTGCGTTCACTCCACAGTGCGTTCACTCCACAGTGTGTTCACTCCACAGTGCGTTCACTCCACAGTGCGTTCACTCCACAGTGTGTTCACTCCACAGTGCGTTCACTCCACAGTGCGTTCACTCCACAGTGCGCACGCACAACAGCTCTTTGTCGTTTTTCACGCCTTTGGGCCTTTTACAGCAGCTGGGATGCAGGTCCCATCACCAACCACCACACAGCAGTCAGCTGGAGGTCAGAGGGCGACTTCCAGTCCCAGATATCACAGCAGGCGATGGAGCTCTCTCTCAAAGCTGGAAGATGTTACATATTTGAGTGATGCTTCAACAACATCAGTTCTTTAGTCCTGAACTTCTTGAACCTTTAGAACAAACTCTTCTCAATTCGTGTGTTAGTATGGGTTTATTGTCACATCGTATATACAGGCTATATTTTTGTGTAATAGTCAGGTCATTTGTTCGTGGTCTTTTCTTGATGGAGGACTGGGACTGGGACTGGGACTGGGACTGGTGGAGATCAGAAATTGTGCTCTGGAAGGTTTTAGAATTCTTTTGTCCTGCTCTTAAACACAAGAGTGTACTGGTTCTGCAGGTGGACGTTAAATACAGCCAAAGGTTCCCCAAATTATCACTCATTCAGACGCGTTTTCAAGACATTCCATAAACTCTTGGAATCTTCTGGAAGCTTCTATGCTGTTTAAAAACATATTCAGCTTGGAGGATTTGAACTGTTGATTCACTGTAATCTGATAGAATGAATAAAAAAACAATAGATACTGATTGATGAAATATTGCTTTAAATGTTTAGATGCTGACTTTAGACACGTTATTTGATCAAATGGAACATGTTCTGCTGTTGAAAGCTGAAATTGAAATGTCTTCTTCTCTCTGGCGTGCTGCAGTTCCTTTGGAGATGGGTGTTTTCCTGCGAGAACATTTAAACTACTGGTACAGTCTGAAGTCCTACTACTTGGCCAAAACTATGGCTGATGTCCCCTTCCAGGTGAGGTCCAACTTCATTCACTTTTTTTTTTAAATGTTTTTATTAACAAATTAGATGAAATCCCAATTTACAATAAGACTTTTTTTTTTTTTTTAGGAAACAGCAAACATTGAACTATATACATAGAAATAATAAAACAAACTAATTGAATACAAATATTTAAGCAGAAAGAAAAAAAACTGTTAGAGAGAATGTATTCATGAAATAAATACACTGAACAAAAATACTCACTCTGTTCGAGACCCGGATAAGGATGACAAGCAGCAGATGAGCTTCCCTGAGATGGTTTCTGACAGTTTGTGTAGAAATTCTTTGGTTCTGCAAACCAATTGTTGCAGCAGCTGTCCGAGTGGTTGGTCTCAGACCATCCTGGAGGTGAACATGCTGGATGTGGAGGTCCTGGGCTGGTGTGGTTACACGTGGTCTGATGTTGGAGATGTCTTGTGGTAAGGAAATGAACATTCAGTTCATGGGAAACAGCTCTGGTGGACGTTCCTGCAGCACACCTGTGAGGTGGGATGAATTCTCTCAGCAAAGAAGTGCTCACTAACACAGATTTAGACAGATTTGTCAACAGTATTTGAGAGAAACAGGTCTTTTGTGTATATACATAGAAAAGGTTTTAAATCTTTGAGTTCAGCTCATGTAAAATGGGAGCAAAAACAAAAGTGTTGCATTTATATTTTTGTCCAGTGTAATAAAAGCAGTAATAATAGTAAAAGACAAGCTATGGAAACTTGAATCAATGTCGGAGGCAAGAAACCATTTTCCAAGGATTCATTAAACATTGGTACAAGTGCTAATGTATCCATACATTTTTAAAAGAAACCCTACATCACTTTAACTGCACCACCCAGCTCTGGATTTCCCAGAGTGGCTATAAATTGGTCCATTTTAGTGGTATCCAGTGGGAAATCTGACTTATACAAATTGGAATAGAAGGATGTAAAAGTGCTGTTAATGAATTCATCTGTTTTTAAAAATAATTTCCTGATATAATTTGTTGATTTGTTTTTTCATAATGTAACAAAATCCATCCCAGGTCACATAATCCATGGACCTTGACCTTGATTGTTGTTTGGGTACCAAGCAGTCAAAATGATTTAATTTGCATTTATTTATTTGTTTTTTAATTCATTAATACATTTTTCTTTTTTTTCTTTTTTTTTCTAAAATTGGAAGAACTTTAATTTTTAATCCCTTGACAAACAGAAATTAGAATTCAGTCTGATGTAGAATGTACTACAATTTGAGTGCCAGTCCCAAGACTGGGTAAACGTGGAGGATACTAGCAGGAAGATGTACAGCTAAAAAATTTTTTGTCAAATCTCAGCCACACAGCACAGACAAGTCACCTCAGTATACCCTGGATAGGACACCAGTCTGTCGTAGGGCCACATATAGTTAAACAAACACATTCAGAGCCGCAAATTCACAATTTAAAGTTTCCAGTTCACCTAACCTGCATGTCTTTGGATGTGGGAGGAAGCCGGAAGAGCCGGAGGGAACCCACGCAAATACGGGAAGAACATGCAAACTCCACACCAGACCATAGGTGAGAATCAATCCAATGACCATCTTGATGTGAGGAAACAGTGCTAAACACTAAGCCACCGTGTTGCCCTAATCTAAGCATGCAGATCACAAATTGAATTTCTCAAAAAAATCAGGCACATCCCAGGTTAACAATGATTGCAGTTGATACAGTCATCCAGCAGGGTGCCAGCAGAATGTCATTCACCAAAGAGGTGTAGAATGTGTCTAGAAACAGGGGAGAGGAGGAAGGTTAGAAGGATGGAAGTGAGAGTCGGGACTTTGAATGTTGGTAGTATGACTGGTAAAGGGAGAGAGCTGGCTGATATGTTGGAGAGGAGAAAGGTAGACATATTGTGCGTGCAAGAGACTGAGTGGAAGGGAAGTAAGAGCAGGAGCATAGGAGGTGGGTTCGAGTTGTATAATGGTGAGGACAGGAAGAGAAATGGTGTTGGGGTCATTTTAAAGGAAGAGCATGTTAAGAGTGTGTTGGAGGTTAAGCGAGTGTCTGATGGGGTGATGAGTGTGAACTTGGAAATTGAAGGGTTGATGATGAATGTCATCAGTGCATATGCCCCATAGGTAGGTTCCGAGATGGAGAAATATTTCTGGAGTGAGTTAGATAAGGTGGTGAAGAGTGAACCCAAGCATGAACGAGTGGTGATAGGAGTGGACTTCAATGGGCATGTTGGTGAAGGGAACAGAGGCGATGAGGTAGATATGTGTAAATATGGTATCAAGGACAGGAATGTGGAAGGACAGATGGTAGCTGATTTTACAAAAAGGATAGAAATGGCTATGAGGAATATTTACTTTAAGACAAAGGAGGAGTACAGGGTGACATATAAGAGTGGAGGAAATTGCACATATTGTAGGTGGACTATGTCCAATGCAGAAAATGCAACCTGAAAGAAGACTGTAAGGGGGTGGTGAGAAAGAAGATACCAAGACAGCATCAGATGGTGGTTTGTAGGATGACTTGACAGATAGTTGAAGCTGAAGGAGGAAGACTGTTGTGTGAAATTCAGCGAGAAGGTATGAGAGGCACTGGATGGAGAGGAAGTGATGCTGGAAAGCTAGACATCTATTGCAGATGTGTTGAGGGAAACATCTTGGAAGGTATGGTGTGTGACAACTGCAAAGAGACAAGATGTGTCAGGGTTTGAGTTTTTGTTTGGTTTTCTATTTTATTTTGTTCTTTTGTTCTGTTGGCTATTTTTGTACTGTTTTTCTGCTTGGGTCTGTCTGTCTCTGCTTCTCTTGACTCTCCCTCTTGGTTCTTGGTGATGGGTGTCTCTCTGTCTCTCTGGCCATGCCCTGGTTCTAGTGCTTTCCATGCACACCTGTTTCTGATTTGCTGATTATCACCTGGGGTTATATAAGCTCACTGGGTGTGTTTGTCCCTCGCCAGTTTGTTGTGCCTTGTGCCTTCATTCCAGCTCTGCTCCTGCGTTCATGTTCCTGCCTGCCTCATTGTGTGTTCCTGACCTCCAGCCTGTTGCCTCGACTATGCTGATTGCCTGATGTTTTTTGCACTGCTGCTTTTTCTGGACTGCTTAGTCATGTACCAACCCCTACTAACCACCTCAGTAAAGCCTTCTAAAAATCAGAGCTGTTTCTTTGAGCCGTGCATTTGTGTCCTGCAATTCCTGACCATCCTTCCTGATACAAACTGGCCAAAGATGGACACAGCCAGCTCTGACCCATTCGAGATGGCAGTATGCCACCACAGTAAGCAGCTCACACAGCAACAAGACCACCTCACCGCTCTTTCTTCCATGTTTCGCGACCTCGCTAAAAGCCAGGACTCGCTTATGGAGTCGGTGAGCACCCAGATGGAACAGTTACTGTCAAGACTCGATCATCAGGCTTCCACTGTTCCAGGCAGCGACAATGTGCCTCCACCGGGGCCGTCAGCACCCGCATCGGCCTGACTACTACAATCAGCTGTCTCCGCCTGAACGCTTCTCAGGCGAGTCCAGTGACGTCAGACTATTTATTACTCAGTGTGAGTTATATGTTGAGCTCATTTCATGTAAATTCCCGTCCGACAGGACGAAGATAGCTTATATGATAACTCACCTGACTGGTCGTGCTGTGGCATGGGCAACAGCTGAGTGGGGTCGCCAATCTACCACCTGTGCCTCTCTCTCAGTATTCACCGCTGCTCTTCAATTGGTTTTTCAACACACATCTCCAGGGCGGGAAGCTGCATATACCCTCATGATGTTGAAGCAAGGCGGATGCCGAGCCACTAACTACGCCATCAACTATGCCATCGACTTCCACATTCTGGCCACCAAGAGTGAATGGAATCCTGTGGTGCTCCATGACGTCTTCGTCCAGGGGCTTTCCAAGAATATCTAGGACCAGCTTGTGGCTGTAGATCTACCCGAAGACCTCGATGAGCTCATTGTTCTCACCATCTGGACCGCCTGGCATCTTCAGGACCATCCTCGCTGTGCCGCCCGGTTTCCTGACTGGCACTCTGCTACACCTCCTGTCCACAGGTCCTCCTCCAGCCATGTCAGGACGGACCCTCTGAACTGCAGCGCAGAAGAACCCATGCAACTGGGTCGCACTAGTCTTTCTTTTGCAGAGAGGTGGCAATGTCAAGAAGACAGACTCTGTTTTTAATGTGGACACTCTGGACACATGATAACCAATTGTCAGGCCAGGGGCACCACCCCACGGCCAAAATCTGACTTATGAGAGAGTCTAAATTCTATTACACCATTCTCAGCAGAAAATGTAATTTCTGCTAAATTGTCCTCTAAAAATTAATCAGCTTCCGTGTCAGCTTATGTTGATTTCGGTTCTGATGCTAACTTGATTCTGTCCTCTCTTGCCAGGTCCCAGCACCTGAAATTGTTTAAGCTCTTGCACCATCTGGTGGTGCACGCTGTGGATGGCCATGAATTGGGTTGTATTACTCCCTGAATACAGTCTGTTTTGATGAGTGTCGGAAAACCACTCTGAATGAATCAGTTTTCATGTATTTGACAATATGACTCATCCGCTAATCCTGGGGCATCCCTGGTTACAGCAACACAGTCCTAACTTCAATTGGTCTAAGGGAGAAGTTGTTTCTTGGGGTTTGGCCTGCAAAAAGTCCTGTCTGTCTAAATCTGTTTGTTCTCAGACAGATTGTAACCCGGATCTCGTGGGGTGCCATTGTACTACCATGATTTGGCACTCGTATTTAGCAAGAGCAAGGCTAAATCATTACCACCCCACTGAGATTATGATTGCGCTATCGAGCTTCTCCCTGGGGCAAGCCCACCTCAGGGAAAGCTCTTTTCACTGTCAGCTCCTGAATGCAACACCATGAATGAATATATACAGGAGTCTTTAGCAGCTGGTTTGATTCAACCTTCATCGTTGCCTGCAGGGGCGGGGTTCTTTTTCATCAAGAACAAAAGACAAGTCGCTTCACTCTTGTATTGATTATCGTGGGCAAATTATCCACTGCCTCGCATCTCCTCAGCATTTGAGTTGTTAGGAGCCAAAATAGTTACCAAACTCGATCTCCGCAACGCCTACCATTTAGTCCGGATTAAAGAAGGAGATAAGTGGAAAACTGCTTTTAACACTCCCTCAGGTCATTATGAATACTTAGTTATGTTGTTTGGCCTCACCAATGCTCCTGCAGTTTTCCAGAACTTGGTTAATGACATGCTACGTGAAATCCTGAACAAATTTGTTTTCGTGTACCTTGACGATATTCTAATTTTCTCTCCCGACCCTAAAACTCACACTGAACATGTTTGCACCGTACTCCAGACCTTGTTATGCCACTATCTGATTGTAAAAGCAGAAAAATGTGAATTTCACAAACTGACCATTTCATTTTTGGGGTTTGTAATCGCAAATCGCAGATGGAGAGATTAAGATGGACCCTGATAAGGTTGCCAATGTGCGTGACTGGACTGTTCCCTCCTTGCGGAAGGAGGTACAAAGGTTCCTGGGCTTTGCCAGTTTCTATTGTAAGTTCATATCTGAATGAATGAATGAATTACTCAAGGAATAATGTAAATTCAGTACTGTTGGGGCTCCATTACATGACATCACTTCGTCACTTCGGCTGTCTATCTGGACACCGGAGTGCGATGAGGCTTTCAGAGTTGAATGAATGAATGAATGAATAAATGAATTTATTTGGCACGCAAACTCAACAATAACAAAAAAGAAATGCTAAAGAAATGCTTTACAGTGGTCCCTGTGCTGCTCCTCCCTGACCCCACTCGAAAGTTCATGGTTGAGGTTGATGCTTCCAATATTGGTGTAGGTGCGGTGCTCTCGCAGCGTTACCCCTCTGACAATTGGATGCATCCATGCGACTATCTGTCCAAAAAGCTGACCGCCGCCGAGCATCGGAGACTGTGAATTGTTGGCTTTGAAAGTGGCCTTGGAGGAGTGGAGCCACTGGTTGGAGGGGGCACATGTGCCATTTTTGGTTTACACAGATGATAAAAATCTATAATATCTGTGATCCACCAAGCACCTAAATGCCCAGCAAGTGAGGTGGGAGATCTTTTTTAGTCATTTCAACTTTGTGCTTTTGTACCGACCAGGTTCTAAAAATGGGAAACCAGACGCTTCATCCTGTCAGGGTGAACCAGTTGATGCCCTGTCTGATCTGGGAACAATTCTGCCAGCGTTCTGCTTTGTTTCTACTCACACTTGGGAAACTGAATCTAAGGTCCGATCTGCTGCTGATGGGGTCCTGGTGCCTCCCGGTTGTCCCACCTGCAAGCTTTTTGTCCTGGCCATGCTTAGAGGGGATGTGATCAGGTGGGGACACGATAGTTGCTTCTCTTACCACCCGGGAATAAAGAAAACTATTTTTGTGATTCAACAGAGATTTTGGTGGCCTGGGTTACTCAAAGATGTTACTGAATATGTAAATACCTGTCAATCATGTGCCATGCATAAGTCATCCAACTGTCTGCCTGCCGGGTTGTTAATTCCACTGCCTGTACCCACATGTCCTTGGTCTCACATTACGTTTGACTTTGTAACCGGCCTTCTGCCCTCAAAGGGTAATAGAGTAGTTCTTACAGTTGCAGATAGACTGTCAAAGATGGTGCACTTCATTCCTCTGCCCAAACTCCCCTCGCGAAGGAAACAGCCAAGGTTATGCTCAGCCAAGTGTTTAGGTTACACGGTCCCCCGGGATATTGTGTCTGACCAAGTGCCCCAGCTCGTATTGAATTTCTAGAGCATAGGTGTCAAACTGATTCCAAAAAGGGCCAAGAGGGTGCAGGTTTTCTTTGTAACCACCAACTCCAGCAGGTGATTTCACTGATGAACATCACTTTGAGCAGATGGGAAGAGTTCATCAGTGAAATAACCTGGTTGAGTTGGCGGTTACAAAGAAAACCTGCACCCTCTTGGCCCTTTCAGGAATCAGTTTGACACCTATGTTCTAGAGGGTATTCTGCCATCTCCTAGGGGTCTCAGCCAGTTTAACAAGGGGCTACCATCCACAGGCCAATGGTCAGACAGAACGTCTTCACAATTACCATATTTGGTTTTGTGTTTTATTTTGTTCTTGGGATTTGTTGGTTATTTTTGCATTTCTTTGGTTTTGGTTTGTTCATTCTCTTGCTGGGTTTTTCTGCTTGGGTCTGTCTGCCTCTGCTTCTCTTGTCTTTCTCTTGGTTCTTGGTGATGGGTGTTTCCTCTCTCTGACTACACCCTTGGTCTGGTGCTTTCCATTCACACCTGTTTCTGATTTGCTGATTGTCACCTGGGGTTATCTAAGCTCACTTGGTGTGTTTGTCCCTCACCAGTTTGTTGTGCCTTGTGCCTTCATCCCAGCTCTGTTCCTGTGTTCTTTATCCTGCCTGCCTCATTGTGTGTTCCTGACCTCTAGCCTGTTGCCTTGACCACACCGATTGCCTGATGTTTTTGGTAGTGCTGCTTTTTCTGGGCTGCTTACTCATGTACCGACCTTTGCTAACCACAACAGTAAAGCCTTCTAAAAACCAGAGCTGCTTGTTTGAGCCATCCATTTGTGTCCTGCAATTCCTGACCATCCAGCCTGATAAGGAGACTTGGTGGTGAATAAAGAAATACGGTAAAGTATATGAAGAGGAAGGAAAAATAATTTGGATACACTTAGAGATGATGAAAATGGACAGGAGTGCAAGAAGATTTGGTGTAAGATGAAAAGAGGCTTGCATTGAGGCCTAACAGCGTAGAGGTGCATCCCCTGGGTGGTGGAAAGGGGAAACTCCTTTTCCTCTGGAAGTTGGGAGGGCTTCCTTTTGGCTGCCTTGGACTGGGACTGGCTGTGTGGCTGCTGGTGGACTAGCTTGCGTGGCTGGTTCTGGTTAGGAGCTTCTGGTGGGAGGCTAACTGTCATTTTTTTTAGGGATGGGAGAGCTTCCTTTGGTTGCTGTGGATTTGGCTGGCTGTGTGGGCAGGCCCTGTTGACCTTGGTCAATGATCAGGGCTGGCAGGATGGCCTGCATGGCTGGTACTTGTTCAGGGCTTCCTGGAAGGCTGTGGACCAAAAAAATGGCTGGGTAGGTGGGAGCGGTTAAATGGTAAATGGTAAATGGACTGCATTTATATAGCACTTTTCCATCTGTATCAGACGCTCAAAGCGCTTTACAATTATGCCTCACATTCACCCCGATGTCAGGGTGCTGCCATACAAGGCACTCACTACACACCGGGAGCAATAGGTGATTAAAGGCCTTGCCCAAGGGCCCTTGGTGATTTTCCAGTCAGGCGTGGATTTGAACCCATGATCTTCTGGACTCAAGCCCAACACCTTTACCACTAGACCATCACCTCCCCCGTTGGTCTTGGTTGACCACCCATCTCGGAGATGGAAAACTCTGAATTCAAACCTGGATGTAGTCAGCATCACTTAGTTGTGGGCCCTTGGCTTGCAGCAAATTGACTAATTTGACTAATTGACTCGAGGGGACAGATCTTTTAAAGCTGTGGCACCTCGCCTCTGGAATGAACTTCCCTGTTCTCTTCGCTCACTAGACTCTGTGGATGTTTTTAGACAGCAACTAAAGACACATTTTTTTAAACTGGCATTTTAGTGTCAATTTATTTTATTGTTCTATATTTGTATGTGTTGTTTTATTGTCTATTTATATCGTGTGAAGCACTTTGTGACCTTGGTCTGTGAAAAGTGCTATATAAATAAAGCTTACTTACTTACTTACTTACTTAATATAATTAGGGGTAGCAATTCAGAGACTGGCCCTCAGTGTGAATGAGGGTTCTAAAATCACCTGAGACTCAGCCGAAGGTGTGCAGGGAGCAGGTGCCCTGGGTGGTCATATATCTGGGCCCCTGACTTGTCCAGTAGGAAACCCAGCTGGGCCTGTCAGTAATACTATGGGAACATCTTGTGCCTTACATGCAGGGCACCCAGAGCTGCAAGGAAGTGTTGCTACTAAGGGTTTGGCTTCAGATGTTGTTAACCCTGACAACAATTCTGAATGGGATTATTCCATCCATTGTCGGAAATCGTGGAAGGACTCTTCGTGGAAGATAGTTTTGCTGCCTCCTCAGGGCAGCGGAAAAAGAAAAAACACAGAAAGTATAAGAAAAAGAAAAGGCAAGGTACTGGGGATGGCATGTCATCACCTGGCTCTCAGAGGTGGGGGCTGACCATGCTCCATCTCCTGGTACCTCGCTTGGTGCCCCTGGTAAAGCTGTCATGCCCGCTGAGCATAAGCAAAAGTGGGCTGTTGACTCCATGCCAGGGAGTGCTCATCAGCCCACAAAGACACATACAAGAGCTCCCATGTCTCTTGAAGGTTGATATCTATTCTGGCGACGACCAGTGAAGACATCTCACTACTACTGAGGCAGAGCGCATTAGGGATGGTCTGGTTAATCTGCTAGATCTGGTGCCCCCTGAAGAAGAGCCACCTTGGGTTAGTGAGTCTGGATTTGTGGACCTTTCAGGTAACCTCCGCTAATGATTCCTCACTGGACTGGCTCATGAGAACTATCTCAGCAGTTCCTGAGTGGGAGGGTCACGCCTTCTTAGCTAAGAGGGTTTAAGACCTTCCAATACTCCGGAGAGTTTCTGCATTCTCTCCTGGTCCCCTGCAGGAGTCTGGGATTGTTTGCGTATTGTTTTGCGTAGAGGTTTGACGAGTCCTCCACACCCAACCCCAAGAAGGTGGGCAATTTATTTTGCTTGGGGTGAATGAGTCTTGAGGGACTGGTGAATAGACACACTTTGAGCTGATCCATCTGACTTTCAAAGTCAGCAACAAAGCCGTTAGTAGGGTAATAACTAATATGATTGTCTTGCCAAAAGGGGGGGCAGTAATTTAATTTATTTCATTTATATTGTGCCAAATCACAACAAAGTTGCCTCAAGGTGCTTCACGCAAGTAAGGTCTAACCTTACAACCCCCAGAGCAAGAACACAGGTGACACTGGTAAGAAAAAACTCCCTCTGAGGAAGAAACCTCACGTAGTAAATGCTATCCAGATTAATTTGCATCACTGTAAGGAGGTGAGTGCTGTTTTTTGTACTCATCTCAGCAGGATGCACACAGCTATAGCTTTAATCCAGGAACCCTGGGTTTTTAGGGCTCTCATAAGAGGCCTGGGTTACCCAGGGGGCACTCTCCTGTGTGATTCATGCAGTGAGAAGTCCAGAGCAGCTACTGCACTTGTAAAATCAATCAATTCAATCAATTTTATTTATATAGCGCCAAATCACAACAAACAGTTGCCCCAAGGCACTTTATATTGTAAGGCAAGGCCATACAATAATTACGTAAAAACTCCAACAGTCAAAACGACCCCCTGTGAGCAAGCACTTGGCGACAGTAGGAAGGAAAAACTCCCTTTTAACAGGAAGAAACCTCCAGCAGAACCAGGCTCAGGGAGGGGCAGTCTTCTGCTGGGACTGGTTGGGGCTGAGGGAGAGAACCAGGAAAAAGACATGCTGTGGAGGGGAGCAGAGATCAATCACTAATGATTAAATGCAGAGTGGTGCATACAGAGCAAAAAGAGAAAGAAACAGTGCATCATGGGAACCCCCCAGCAGTCTAAGTCTATAGCAGCATAACTAAGGGATGGTTCAGGGTCACCTGATCCAGCCCTAACTATAAGCTTTAGCAAAAAGGAAAGTTTTAAGCCTAATCTTAAAAGTAGAGCAAAAGGAGCAAGATTCACAGCACTGCCTGTACTGACATCTTTAGATACAGTTGCAGTTCAGGTAAATGTTAACTGGAAAGGTGAGGCCAAGGCTATGGTCACTGCATCTGTCTACCTCCCACTGGACTCACCAGATCCCCCACCATCAAGGGAAATGGTTAATATAGTTCGCTATTGCAGAGACAGACATCTCCCTGACCTGCTTGGTCATGATGCTCATGCTCACCATGTAGGTTGGGGGAGCTCAAATACAAAGCCTAGGGGTAGGGCCTTAGGAGAATTTCTGGTGGCCAACAATCTCTTTGTATTTAATCAGGGCAATGAACCAATGTTCTGTGTTTCTAACAGAGAGGAGGTCATTGATATTACAGTGGGTTCTATGGACCTAATACATGGAGTCAGTAACTGGTCTGTTTCCAAGGAGGAGTCAGTGCCAGACCATCGACAACTCCACTTCACACTGAAGGCAGGAATTACAGAAACAGAAACTTATAGAACCCAATGAGGACAGACTGGGATCTTTATCATAAGACCCTTATCCCTCATGGGGGGTAGAATTGTCAGAATTAAAACTGTACAAGATATAGAAACTGAAGTTTCCAGTTTCCAGGAGACTGTTTTGATGGCCTATGAGACGGCTTGTTCACAGAAGACCTGGAAGCCTGGTAAGAAGCCATCATGGTAGACACCAGAGCTATCAGGACTCCGGCAAGACGTCAGGACCACGTGGTGCAGATATAGAGCTCAAACATCTGGTAAAAGATGGGAGCAATATGTTAAGACTAGAAATAATTACAAAGCAACCATTAAGAAAGCCAAAAGCCTTTCCTGGAGAACCTTCTGTGGAAAGGTGGAAGGACAAAGTGCTGCCATCAAACTGTACAGAATCTTGGGAAAGGATCCAGTCAATCAGCTGCAGTTCATTTGTCCACCACAGGGTGTTCCGAACAGTGAGGTGAATGTCCTAAAGAATCTGCTCCAGGTCCACTTCCCAAGGGTACTGACGAGTGGATGAGCCTCCTTGTGTCCCCACTGTGGAAGACCAGATTATAGTGGGTAAGATAATTAATGAAACTAGAGCGGAATGGGCAATCAATTTGTCTGGCTCATACAAAATTAGTGCCATTGATAGGATTTTGCCTGCTCTTGTACAGAAGGGCTCGGATGTGCTAATCAATACTGTAACTAAGATGTATCAGGCAGGTCGGGCTAATTGCTGTTGTCCATAAGAGGTCACCGCTCAATGTAAGGCAACATGCAGATCGAGCAGGGCTCTCCTGTGGAAAGCTGACAAATGTCATGAGACGTTCCCAATTCAGGGACTATCATTATTTGCTGCAGGAGCTGCGTCTGGATGATGGCCACTTTCAGCGGTCCTTCCACCTCTGCGGGACCCAGTTTGAGGACCTCCTGTCCCGTTCACGCGGGAACATGTGAACAATTTAAAAAAAAAAACTCTGCTGCTTGCTGCGGGGCTGCTCCTCGCTCTTTCCCAAAAAACTCTGTCATAATTGTGTTTAGAAACCAGTCACCATTTGCTTTATTATACATCTGTGTAGTTAATAAGTAAAATATTCTCCACAGACGATTCACTTGCGCGCGCACGTAAAAAAATAAAAAAAGAAACTCTGCTGCTTGCTGCGGGGCTGCTCCTCACTCTTTCCCAACAAACTCTGTCATAATTGTGTTTAGAAACCAGTCACCATTTGTTTTATTATACATCTGTGTAGTTAATAAGTAAAATAATCTCCACGGACGATTCGCTCGCGCGCGCACATAAAAGAAAAAGAAACTCTGCTCCCGCTGCTGTGGGGCTGCTGCTCGCTCCAAAAATAATTGTGAAATAAAGGACAAAAGAGACATAAGTCCTGCTCACAGGCTGCTACCAGATACAGGACATGTTCACATCTTCAGTCAAATGCCAGACATCTCCACATCACTACATATTCAGTCCCTGATTGGTCATCACGGCGTGACCAGATGAAAAAGTTCCGATTTTTCAACTTGGGAGGGAGGGCAACACGACGTGATGCGATGCAATATCGCGCCACAAACGCGCCAATCGCTCAAAATCGCTTCACTCGCGTCGCTTCATTCTCGTCCATCGCGTTATGCTGCGTGACTTGGCGCCAAAACGTGTCGTTCCATAGGGATTACATGGCAACCTGTCCCTCACGTCGCGCCCGGTGTGAACGCAGCATAAGAGTGGCATGACTTTGCATCACAGGTGCCCTCTCAGCAATGTTTGTACTGAGAATACTGATGGAGAAGTACAGAGAAGACCAGAAGGAGTTACGCTGTGTGTTTGTGGATTTAGAGAAAGCTTATGACAGGGTGCCAAGGGAAGAGCTGTGGAATTGTATGAGGAAGTCTGGAGTGGCAGAGAAGTATGTGAGGGTAGTGCAGGACATGTAAAAGGACAGTATGAGAGCAGTGAGATGAGCAGTAGGAATGACAGACTCATTCAAGGTGGAGGTGGGATTACACCAAGGATCAGCTCTGAGTCCCTTCTTGTTTACAATATTGTTAGACTTTGGTCTCCATGGACTATGATGTTTGCAGATGACATGATGTGTTGCCCAAGTAGAGACATCTGGAGAGTTGGAGCTATGCTTTGGAGAGAAGGGTTATAAATGTCAGCCGGGGAGTGTGGTAGAGAGGTGAAGAACAGAGTCTGATTTGTGATTGAAGGATATCTGAAAGGTGAAAGGGAGAATTTGCAACATGGTAGTGAGACCAGCTACAGTAAATTGCACAGCCTTGAGGCGGTGGGACCAACAAGCTACTGTGATTTTCTTTGGGAGTGGCACGGACGGACAGGATTGGGACTGAATATATCAGAGGGACAGAATAGGTGGGACGATTTGGAAACAAAGTCAAAGAGGCGAAACTGAGATGTTTGGACATGTGCAGAGCAGGGACCCAGGGTATATAGCAGGGCTATTCAACTATATTTTTCCGGGGGCCAAATTTGTCAGAATACTATGATCTGTGGGCCGGACATTCTCGTGACCTGTATTATTACTCTCGGATGTACAATTGAGACAAATGCTACTGCATTTCTTTTTCCCTTTATATTTAACAGAACATCAAAAGTATATACTAATGAAGTCACTGAGTGTGGGAAAGTGCAGCAGACTGTCATTAAGATCACATGTGAAAATGTCTATTTTTTTTTATAAAAGCAGTCAGCTTTTCAACCACATCAGCCACTGTTTTATCCTCCCCTGAAGACTCAGATTAAGACCATTCAAATGATGCATGAAATCACTTAAAAAGCACATTTCTGAGACAAATTTCTCATCCAGCATTTTTGTCAGAAATGTTCCAGCCTTCTTGTGCTTGCATTCACATAGAAAGGTGATCATTTCCTCCCTCAGTTCACAGACCACCTGACGTTGTGTAACAGTAGGTCAGAGTGTTCAGCTGACATATCAGCAAGTCGTCTGCAAAACAACCTGTGCTGAAGACTGGATGTTGCTCTGATAAAGTTCACTGCAGCAATCACAGAGTCCGTGGTACTTTTCAACTCAGCACTAAGCTGAGAGCAGAGGACACTCTGGTGAACGAGACAGTGGACAGACTGTAGTTTTGGTGCAACAGCAAACAGTTGTGCAGACGGTCCTTTGACCCTTCCTGCCATCGAGGGAGCTCCATCTGTAACCAGCAGGTTAATATGCTCCAGGTCCAGTTCATTGTCTTTAAAAAAGCAATAAGCTTTTTTAAATTTATTTCCCCTGTTGTTTGTCCTTCCAGTGGAATTAGGCCCAACAGATCCTCCTTGAAACGGTCACCGTTGAAAAACCGCACATACAAACAAAGTTGTGTTGTATCAGAGCTGTCAGCTGACTCATCCACAGCCAGCGACATGAATTCAGCTTTCTTCAACTGACTTAGAAGAGTCTCGAAAACATCTGTGGCTAAAACATCCAGTCATCTTGCAGCTGTTGTATCTGTACATTCTTTCACTGTTTTGGAGTCAGTCGGCATTTTCTTTTTAGCAAGAACCTGCAACACGCAGGGATGCTGCTGTTGTCTTCTGTTGCAGAGTGCAGCTACGGGAGAAGATTGCAGTGCTTCACTTGTAGTTCATATTAAGTCCTTTTATTGTTATTTGATGAGCATCAGAACCTGGTGGATATTCATTGTCAAAACGCAAGTGAGCCGTAATGAAGTGCCTCCGCGCGTTATATTCCTTATTCACCGAGCAACAGTCAGAACACAGCAGGAACATAGGATTGCCCTACGTGCACATATTCATCAGTCCAGTCATTATTAAATCTTCTATTTTCGTTGTTAACTTTACGTCTCTTCTCCTTTGAATGCGCCCGGTTGTCGTCTTCTTCTTCGTTCAAGTTTATTGGTGGTTTGCAAACCAATACGGTAAATTACCGCCACCAACTGTTCAAGTGCCCGCAATACCTTCACGTGAGGTGGGGCTGTTTGGAAACAGTGCTGACGTGCCGTAAAGGATTTAACGTGCCGCAAAGTGCCACAAAGTGGCATAAAATGCCAAAAATTGGCGAATGTGCTTTGTAGCGGCTTTTGATCGTGTATTTATTAATATTTATGGGTAAATGGGCCGCAGGCCCATCCAAACTTATTAAAGGGCCAGTTCTGGCCCACAGGCCGCCAGATGAATAGCCCTGGTATATAGGGAGTAGGATGCTGAAGATGTTGCCACCATGCTGGAGAAGAGGGAGAAGTGCTCACTAACACAGATTTAGACAGATTTGTGAACAATATTTGAGAGAAACAGGTCTTTTGTGTATATAGAAAATGTTTTACATCTTTGAGTCCAGCTCATGAAAAATGGGAGCAAAAACAAAAGTGCTGCATTTATATTTTTGTTCAGTGTTTTTCCCAAATCTTTAGGACAAACAACTAATGTGTACTTTTCAACATGATTGGAGCATTTTTAAGTTTTCAGCCCTATGTACTCTTTCATTGACCACTGTCCAGCTATAGCTGCCACTCTTGGAAGGTGTTCATACATTTTTGTGTGTCAGCCAAGGTTCAGTATATTGACATATGATTGTGTCACTTTGCCACCGTAGACAACACTGAAAATTGGCTGTATAACCATTAATTCATGTTTTCACTCAGGTTTTTGACTTTTGTGTCATTTAGTTTCCATTCCAAACATTCTTGTCAGAAAGAAAAGCTGAAAACATTTTTAATTTATTGTTCTGTGGTTGATGTTTTTGTGCAGATTGTATTCCCGGTGGTTTACTGCAGTATTGTGTACTGGATGACTGCCCAGCCTCCAGATGCTGGCCGTTTCAGCTTGTTCTTAACTCTGGGAGTTCTGACTTCACTGGTTGCTCAATCTTTGGGGTTGCTGATTGGAGCTGCCTCCACCTCACTTCAGGTTAACTTGTTTTATAAAACTACTGTCCAGTCATTTCAAAGTATCTGGTTCCCTGCCTGCCGCTATGTTTATCAAAATGTTGGCCGCAACCTCTCTTCTCAGCTATTCCCATTAGGGGTCATCAGAGTACATAATTTTCAATTTATTTCATTTTATATTGCGCCAAGTCACAACAAAGCTGCCTTGAAGGCGTTTCACACAAGTAAGATCTAACCTTACCAACCCCCAGAGCAAGAACACAGATGGCAATGTAAGAAAAAACTCTGAGGAAGAAACCTCAAGCAGACCAGACTCAGAGGGATGACTCTCTGCTTGGGCCATGCGAACACTAACAAGGTTTTTACAAAGTTTTATTAAGCTGAAGAAACAGAAAACAGGAATTCAAAACATCTGCTGCATCAGCTTCAGGCATGGCATCTCACAGTCAGTCCTGCATCCCCTTCTCTACAAACGCCACTCCCATTCGATACCCTCTACACCTCAGACAGAGAGAAAAAGAGCAGAATCAGTCTCCTAGAAATGACACTGAAGGTATAATTCAACAGCAGTAAATCTACAGGAAAGGAGAGTAAATACTGAGGTGCTCGCCGGCTGCTAGCCCTAAGATTCACTAACAGACCCAGACTTTAGATGAAGTTGAGGCTGAGACCTGGTCAGTTTACTAATAAAATGAATTTAAAAGGATAGGAAGCAGAGTACAATACTATACCAGCTAGCCATACGAAAGGGAAGATAGATCAATTCAATTTCAATTTTTTTTTTTATATAGCACCAAATCACAACAAACAGTTGCCCCAAGGCGCTTTATATTGTAAGGCAAGGCCATACAATAATGATGTAAAACCCCAACGGTCAAAACGACCCCCTGTGAGCAAGCACTTGGCTACAGTGGGAAGGAAAAACTCCCTTTTAACAGGAAGAAACCTCCAGCAGAACCAGGCTCAGGGAGGGGCAGTCTTCTGCTGGGACTGGTTGGGGCTGAGGGAGAGAACCAGGAAAAAGACATGCTGTGGAGGGGAGCAGAGATCGATCACTAATGATTAAATGCAGAGTGGTGCATACAGAGCAAAAAGAGAAAGAAACAGTGCATCATGGGAACCCCCCAGCAGTCTACGTCTAAAGCAGCATAACTAAGGGATGGTTCAGGGTCACCTGATCCAGCCCTAACTATAAGCTTTAGCAAAAAGGAAAGTTTTAAGCCTAATCTTAAAAGTAGAGAGGGTGTCTGTCTCCCTGATCTGAATTGGGAGCTGGTTCCACAGGAGAGGAGCCTGAAAGCTGAAGGCTCTGCCTCCCATTCTACTCTTACAAACCCTAGGAACTACAAGTAAGCCTGCAGTCTGAGAGCGAAGCGCTCTATTGGGGTGATATGGTACTACGAGGTCCCTAAGATAAGATGGGACCTGATTATTCAAAACCTTATAAGTAAGAAGAAGAATTTTAAATTCTATTCTAGAATTAACAGGAAGCCAATGAAGAGAGGCCAATATGGGTGAGATATGCTCTCTCCTTCTAGTCCCCGTCAGTACTCTAGCTGCAGCATTTTGAATTAACTGAAGGCTTTTTAGGGAACTTTTAGGACAACCTGATAATAATGAATTACAATAGTCCAGCCTAGAGGAAATAAATGCATGAATTAGTTTTTCAGCATCACTCTGAGACAAGACCTTTCTGATTTTAGAGATATTGCGTAAATGCAAAAAAGCAGTCCTACATATTTGTTTAATATGCGCTTTGAATGACATATCCTGATCAAAAATGACTCCAAGATTTCTCACAGTATTACTAGAGGTCAGGGTAATGCCATCCAGAGTAAGGATCTGGTTAGACACCATGTTTCTAAGATTTGTGGGGCCAAGAACAATAACTTCAGTTTTATCTGAGTTTAAAAGCAGGAAATTAGAGGTCATCCATGTCTTTATGTCTGTAAGACAATCCTGCAGTTTAGCTAATTGGTGTGTGTCCTCTGGCTTCATGGATAGATAAAGCTGGGTATCATCTGCGTAACAATGAAAATTTAAGCAATACCGTCTAATAATACTGCCTAAGGGAAGCATATATAAAGTGAATAAAATTGGTCCTAGCACAGAACCTTGTGGAACTCCATAATTAACTTTAGTCTGTGAAGAAGATTCCCCATTTACATGAACAAATTGTAATCTATTAGACAAATATGATTCAAACCACCGCAGCGCAGTGCCTTTAATACCTATGGCATGCTCTAATCTCTGTAATAAAATTTTATGGTCAACAGTATCAAAAGCAGCACTGAGGTCTAACAGAACAAGCACAGAGATGAGTCCACTGTCCGAGGCCATAAGAAGATCATTTGTAACCTTCACTAATGCTGTTTCTGTACTATGATGAATTCTAAAACCTGACTGAAACTCTTCAAATAGACCATTCCTCTGCAGATGATCAGTTAGCTGTTTTACAACTACCCTTTCAAGAATTTTTGAGAGAAAAGGAAGGTTGGAGATTGGCCTATAATTAGCTAAGATAGCTGGGTCAAGTGATGGCTTTTTAAGTAATGGTTTAATTACTGCCACCTTAAAAGCCTGTGGTACATAGCCAACTAACAAAGATAGATTGATCATATTTAAGATCGAAGCATTAAATAATGGTAGGGCTTCCTTGAGCAGCCTGGTAGGAATGGGGTCTAATAAACATGTTGATGGTTTGGATGAAGTAACTAATGAAAATAACTCAGACAGAACAATCGGAAAGAAAGAGTCTAACCAAATACCGGCATCACTGAAAGCAGCCAAAGATAACGATACGTCTTTGGGATGGTTATGAGTAATTTTTTCTCTAATAGTTAAAATTTTGTTAGCAAAGAAAGTCATGAACTCATTACTAGTTAAAGATAATGGAATACTCAGCTCAATAGAGCTCTGACTCTTTGTCAGCCTGGCTACAGTGCTGAAAAGAAACCTGGGGTTGTTCTTATTTTCTTCAATTAGTGATGAGTAGAAAGATGTCCTAGCTTTACGGAGGGCTTTTTTATAGAGCAACAGACTCTTTTTCCAGGCTAAGTGAAGATCTTCTAAATTAGTGAGACGCCATTTCCTCTCCAACTTACGGGTTATCTGCTTTAAGCTACGAGTTTGAGAGTTATACCATGGAGTCAGACACTTCTGATTTAAAGCTCTCTTTTCAGAGGAGCTACAGCATCCAAAGTTGTCTTCAATGAGGATGTAAAACTATTGACGAGATACTCTATCTCCCTTACAGAGTTTAGGTAGCTACTCTGCACTGTGTTGGTATATGGCATTAGAGAACATAAAGAAGGAATCATATCCTTAAACCTAGTTACAGCGCTTTCTGAAAGACTTCTAGTGTATGAAACTTATTCCCCACTGCTGGGTAGTCCATCAGAGTAAATGTAAATGTTATTAAAAAATGATCAGACAGAAGGGAGTTTTCAGGGAATACTGTTAAGTCTTCTATTTCCATACCATAAGTCAGAACAAGATCTAAGATATGATTAAAGTGGTGGGTGGACTCATTTACTTTTTGAGCAAAGCCAATAGAGTCTAATAATAGATTAAATGCAGTGTTGAGGCTGTCATTCTCAGCATCTGTGTGGATGTTAAAATCGCCCACTATAATTATCTTATCTGAGCTAAGCACTAAGTCAGACAAAAGGTCTGAAAATTCACAGAGAAACTCACAGTAACGACCAGGTGGACGATAGATAATAACAAATAAAACTGGTTTTTGGGACTTCCAATTTGGATGGACAAGACTAAGAGACAAGCTTTCAAATGAATTAAAGCTCTGTCTGGGTTTTTGATTAATTAATAAGCTGGAATGGAAGATTGCTGCTAATCCTCCGCCCCGGCCCGTGCTACGAGCATTCTGACAGTTAGTGTGACTCGGGGGTGTTGACTCATTTAAACTAACATATTCATCCTGCTGTAACCAGGTTTCTGTAAGGCAGAATAAATCAATATGTTGATCAATTATTATATCGTTTACCAACAGGGACTTAGAAGAGAGAGACCTAATGTTTAATAGACCACATTTAACTGTTTTAGTCTGTGGTGCAATTGAAGGTGCTATATTATTTTTTCTTTTTGAATTTTTATGCTTAAATAGATTTTTGCTGGTTATTGGTAGTCTGGGAGCAGGCACCGTCTCTACGGGGATGGGGTAATGAGGGGATGGCAGGGGGAGAGAAGCTGCAGAGAGGTGTGTAAGACTACAACTCTGCTTCCTGGTCCCAACCCTGGATAGTCACGGTTTGGAGGATTTAAGAAAATTAGCCAGATTTCTAGAAATGAGAGCTGCTCCATCCAAAGTGGGATGGATGCCGTCTCTCCTAACAAGACCAGGTTTTCCCCAGAAGCTTTGCCAATTATCTATGAAGCCCACCTCATTTTTTGGACACCACTCAGACAGCCAGCAATTCAAGGAGAACATGCGGCTAAACATGTCACTCCCGGTCTGATTGGGGAGGGGCCCAGAGAAAACTACAGAGTCCGACATTGTTTTTGCAAAGTTACACACCGATTTAATGTTAATTTTAGTGACCTCCGATTGGCGTAACCGGGTGTCATTACTGCCGACGTGAATTACAATCTTACCAAATTTACGCTTAGCCTTAGCCAGCAGTTTCAAATGTCCTTCAATGTCGCCTGCTCTGGCCCCCGGAAGACAATTGACTATGGTTGCTGGTGTCGCTAACTTCACATTTCGCAAAACAGAGTCGCCAATAACCAGAGTTTGATCCTCGGCGGGTGTGTCGTCGAGTGGGGAAAAACGGTTAGAAATGTGAACGGGTTGGCGGTGTACACGGGGCTTCTGTTTAGGGCTACGCTTCCTCCTCACAGTCACCCAGTCAGCCTGCTTTCCCGGCTGCTCGGGATCTGCCAGGGGGGAACTAACGGCGGCTAAGCTACCTTGGTCCGCACCGACTACAGGGGCCTGGCTAGCTGTAGAATTTTCCACGGTGCGGAGCCGAGTCTCCAATTCGCCCAGCCTGGCCTCCAAAGCTACGAATAAGCTACACTTATTACAAGTACCATTACTGCTAAAGGAGGCCGAGGAATAACTAAACATTTCACACCCAGAGCAGAAAAGTGCGGGAGAGACAGGAGAAGCCGCCATGCTAAATCGGCTAAGAGCTAGTAGCTACGCTAAGCTAGCGGATTCCTAAAAACACGCAAAGTGAATAATGTGTAAATAATTTAGAGGTGATTCAGCAGAATGAGTGCTTAGTTAAGGCACGTAAAGATTACACTGGGAAAAATTCATTTTATTAGTTTACTAATAAAATGAATTTAAAAGGATAGGAAGCAGAGTACAATACTATACCAGCTAGCCATACGAAAGGGAAGATAGATGCATCTTAAGTCTGATTTGAAAATCTCTACAGAATTTAACTGTTTTATCTCCATAGGGAGATCATTCCACAAAACAAGGTACATGATAGGAAAAGGCTCTGTGGCCAGCAGACATTTTATTCACCCGAGGGACACAAAGTAGTCCTGTACCCTGAGAACACAGAGCCCAGGCCGGTACATGAGGTTTAATTAGGTCAGCGAAGTAGGGAGGTGCCAGTCCATGAAGGATTTTATAGGTTAGTAACAGAACCTTAAAATCTGATCTCACAGGGACAGGAAGCCAGTGAAGAGACGCCAAAATGAGTGTAATGTGGTCAAACTTTCTGCTTCCTGTCAAGAGTCTTGCAGCAGCATTTTGAACCAATTGGAGATGCCTAATGCTGGACTGCAGTAAACCAGAAAATAGTAGTCCAATCTAGAAAAGATAAATGCATGAATCAGGGTCTCAGCATCAGCCATAGACAGGATGGGATGGATCTTTGCTATATTTTGCAGGTGGAAGAAAGCAGTCCTCATAATATCTCTAATGTGGAGGTCAAAGGACAACGTAGGATCAAAAATTACCCCAAGGTTCCTCACTTTGTCAGTGTGCTGTATGACACACGAGCCTAGGCTAAGCATTAGCTGGTCAAATTGATGCTGATGTCTCACTGGGCCAAGAACCATCACTTCAGCCTGATCAGAGTTTAAAAGCAGTACATTGCCAGACATGCAGCTTTTCACAAATGCAAGGCAATCTTTTAGGATTTTATGTGGATGAGATTACCAGCAATTACTGGCATGAATAACTGAGCATCATCAGCATAGCAATGTAAGGTAATCCCAAAACGCCGCAATATGAGCCCAAGGGGTGCTATATAAAGGGAGGAAAGCAGGGGTCCTAAGACAGATCCCTGTGAGACCCCATATCTCATGTCATTAAGGTTAGAGGGAGTGTTGTTGGACAAAACACAGTGGGAACGACTAGTCAGGTATGACATCAACCATGCAAGGACACTCCCAGTAATTCCAAAATAATTCTCCAGCCTATCTAGTAGAATATGATGATCCACGGTATCAAATGCAGCATTGAGATCTAACAGCACCAGAACCATAGTGGTGTCTGAATCCATTGCAAGTAGATCATTCACCACTTTAGTGAGAGCCGTCTCTGTGGAATGATATTTTCTAAAAGCAGACTGCAGTGGCTCAAAGAGATTATTCTCAGTAAGATAGTCTACGAGCTGCTGTCAAACCACTTTTTCCAGAATTTTAGAGCAAAATGATAGATTTGATATCGGCCGATAGTTTTTCAATACACTAGGGTCAAGATTAGATTTTTTAAGTAATGGTTTAATCACTGCAGATTTGAAACATTTAGGAACAGA